>NC_088860.1:31411192-31678692 GCF_963853765.1 Magallana gigas
CTCGCAATTAGCAGCGTTCACAAACAGTGCGGCAGACATTTCAATGACTAATTTCAATGCCTAATTAATTTCAATAAATCAAGTTTATTTTATACCACAACCTTTGTGGTTTAATTCCTGTACTGATCTTTGTGTCGTGATATATCATAATATTGAATCAATTTCATTATATATTTAACTGAATGTTGGCCTTGTCACGTTTTAATTTAAAATGCATTTATATGATGCACTTGCCTAGTTGTCAACCATGGGGACAAAGGTACCATCAAGACTGAATCGGAAAAGGTATTGACATTTGGTTCGTTATTTTCAAATGGAAATGAAATCATCTTTGAATCTTTTATATTAACTTATAAAGAAAAGAACTCATAAAGAAAACTAAAAGGAAATTAGAAATTCAAATAATTAATCAGCACAAAAAGGTGGGTTTTTTCTTCTGATTTTTGTTTACACATTATTGGAGTGTACAAACATCGGTCAATCTCCTGGCATGGCCTTGCCCATTCAATTTTCTACATCAGGAAATGCAATCTGTCTTCTTTCAATTTATCTAGACAAACACTGGAGGGAGGAGGGAGGTCACACAAAACTATTTAAGCATCGTTTCAGAAAATTAATTTATTTTCACCAGAAAGATATTTTTTTCAAATTGCTTTGATTTGGTCCCAAATTTTACGCACTTCTTAAAAAATTTCAGCACGTAATTTTTTTTTAAAGTGCGTTGCCACACTGGTATATGAGATTCTACACAAGTATATACAAATGAACACAAAAACAGGCAAGGACCACACGTGCATGTACAGTAATAGAAATAAAGATTTTGAAATCGTTGAAATTTTACCTATATACACAAATAGAAATGAAGATTTTTTAAAAAGTTGAATAGTACAATACAGTAGGTTTGTTTAAGGAAGAGCGGAATTTAAAAATTTTCCTTATAAATTTTGACAATACTTTAAGTTTTTCTACGTCATAAGTATTCATCAGCTCGTTAAATTTTATAATGAGTTCACATCATGCATTTTGAAACTAATGAGCCATTATAAAGGAAATTAGCTCTTAAATGATTACTAATTGAGAATTTTAATTTCACCTCATCAATATTTACAATATACAATTACATGTACATGTATATCGTATGATACAATAGATTTGTCGGAACAACAAATGAATATATCTCGTTAGATAATAATTTTGCATTATTCATTTGGAATCGAAATTTCCTTTCAGAACCATGAAAACATTTAAATAGATTAAAACGGGGAAACAGTTGAATTCTATTTGTATTTTAAAGGATCAAATGTATGAATTTGATGAGAATCTAAGCTTCCATACTTTTAAAGACCCCAAAGTAGTCTATCATGGCATATTTGGTATTGATAGTAAAACAGCTTCGATTTATTTTCAAATCTCTGCTTTACGTGTATTATGTCAGGTTTTATAGATGTCACATAAATAACATTGATTTTCATTTGAGTTTCAATAGAGCATGCATCTTTCCGGCTTTACATATATGAACTTCTTGCGGTTGAGGTTTTCCTTCATTTATTTATTAAACGCTCCCCGAAAAGTAGGGGCGGGGCATTTCCATGATCGTTTCATTTCTTATTTCTTATACTTAAATTTAAGAAAACTGTCTGCTGCGTAAAAAGTGGGGGAGTGGGGCCACGGCCTTAAAAAACTTGTCAGTTTAATTTGCAATACAATTGTAGTCTTATTTCTAAAGTCCGTGATCTTCTAACTAGATCAAAAGTCTTTAATGTTCCCATGTTATTTAAAGCCAAGACAACTGCACTTAGTTTTTTGATGTTAAGTATAGAGAAAACAAAACAGCTATAGAAATGAACACATGTCATTTATTGAAGTAAATGTCGAAAAATAAAATATATACACAATCAAGAGGGTCAGCATAGACTAGAAAACAACTGACTACTGAACTTCTAAAGTCTATGGCAGTACATTATGCAATTTATTATACTTTCATGTTAAATACTGAAATCTGATTGGTTTAGAAGCAGTTGGTAATCCGTTCTATTACCCTCAGCGTTAGCAACACACTTGGCAACGGGTAACACAACAAATTGTTACATGTACGTAAATTATGCGCATACGGTTCAGCATAGAATTCACTTCAAAGCAGTAAAATTTTCCTTAAAATTAAGACATTCAGTATAATAAAATAAATAGTGCCTGTTTGGGAGGGTAACTGTTGAAATTGACACCCCTCGAAAACCATTGTCAACCGACGCGAAGCGTCGGTTGACAATGGTTGTCTCGGGGTGTCAATTTCAACAGTTACCCTCCCAAACAGGCACTATTTATTTTATTATACTGAATGTCTTAATTATAATGCTGACCCCCAATATATATCACATATCAAATGTAAGTTTATTGACTTGTAAACAATTTTTAGGGTCTATATTTTTTAACATAGGTGTTTGTAAGACGGAACAACTCTAGGCGTTGTAGACCCACACCCCCAGATATCTACGGGCCTTACTATGAGCCTAGGACCAAGAGACTGACCCAGTACTGTACGGGGGACAAGGACAGCTACTACAACCACACCCTCACTGTCCACGGTCACGTGTACGCGGACGACTGCCGCACGGGCATCCCCAATACCAAAATAGAAGTCTGGCAAGCCGATGTGGACGGGAGATATCATTGGACGGACTGCCGTGGCTACATTATGACGGACAGAAACGGGTATTACGAATTCACAACCGTTAATCCTGGGAGATACACTATTGATCGGGCTCATAGGGACACGAGACCGCGTCATATACATTATAAAGTGCACGGGGGACGGGAGTTCATGGGCGTGGTGACGCAGATGTATTTCCGAGGAGATCCCTTTCTGGGTAATGATGACCCTTGCAGGATATGTTCCTCGGAAAGGAACGAGTTAATAACTCGACCGAGCCTTTACTGCAGAAAGGGGGTCTGCATGAAGACAGTGAAATTTGACATTGTTTTAGAGCGCAAGCCGAGGGGACGAGAAAGTCCAACGGAAATGTTTAATGTCATTAAAGTTTAATATGTTAATCATTTGTATAATTATATTCTGTGTATCTTGTACATGTATGACTGTATGTTTTCAATGCATTTATTATGTAACCATAACGGTGTTGAATAAAAACGACGGATAACTTAAGTTCTCTGCATTATTTAATATGCATGCATAATAATTTAACCTATATATGATCCTGTTTCTAAAAATGAATTACGTTCTGTAACAACCGTTAATGATACACGGCCGCTTAATGATATAAATATCATTAAGCGTTGCAATTGCATTTTACTTTCAGTAAACAACAGTTTTATACACGGGAAACGAGAACTAAAAATATCCGCTTTTACGTATTTATTTTCTCATATTGACTACATGATTAAATCAGATTAAACAACAAAGTCAACTAAAACAAAAGATCTAGATACCGAAATTGTAGTATTCCGGAATTGTCTTTGTCTTATCATGTTGGTTTTGTCTGTTATTTGTCATTGTATGTTTTCCGCCCTAATAAACTACATGTGTTTTGTGTGACTGATTTCTGACTAACTTTTTGGACAGAACAGTGGCGACGAGGATTAAAGTGTCAAGATGACAGCAGTTTTCGGGAAAATAGATTCTTTCGAGGAGGGCAAAGAGACATGGGAACATTACTGTGAGCGTCTGGGACATTATTTCATAGCAAATGGAATCGGTGACACCGAAGAGGCGGATAAAAAAAAGAGGCGGTCTATTTTGCTCAGTGTGTGTGGCAGTAAAATATATAAACTGATGAGTGACCTCTTAGCACCAAATAAACCAGGTACGAAAACTTTTGATGAACTTGTAAAATTAGTGCAAGATCATTATGCACCCAAACCCTCGGAAATAGTCCAAAGATTCAAATTCCATAATCGTTTTCGCAGACCAGGAGAGTCTGTGGCCTCGTTTGTGGCCGAATTACGTCATTTAACGGAACATTGCAATTTTGGTGCGGCTATTGAAGTGATGATTAGGGACCGTCTGGTTTGCGGGATCATGGACGATAAGATACAGAGACGCCTGCTAGCGGAGAAGGATTTGACTTTAAAGAAAGCATATGAAACTGCAATATCAATGGAAACTGCAGCGAAGGGAGTACTTGATCTACAGAGTGGAACTCCACATGCTGAAACTGTAAACAAAGTGAGTGATGGTGAAAAACCACAAAAAGACAAAAGTAGCATAAAGTGTTATTATTGTCACTTGTTTGGACACTTTGCCGCAGAGTGTAGGAAAAAGAAGGCCGACCAAGTCGCTAATCGGGGAAAAGGAAGAGGAAACTCGAGAGGCAATTTTTGGAGTAACAAACCAAGGGATCAGTTCAGAAGAGAAAATGTGCACAATGTATGTGATACACCTGATGAAGAAGAAGACCCCACTGAGTATACCTTGTATCATATGATGGAGCCGGGCAAGCAGCCACCATATCGTGTGTTTTTAGCATTGAATGGAGTAGATCAGTCTATGGAGTTGGATACGGGAGCCAGTAAGACCGTGATTAGTGAAGAAGTATACAAGACTTTATGTAAATCTGACTCTCGGTTGAACTTAGAACCTTCATGCACAAAATTGCGTACTTACACTGGGGAACTTATTCCCATCCTAGGAACAGTACAGTTGATTGTGAAGTACAAAGATAAACAGTATGATCTGAAAGCAGAAGTGGTAAAAGGGAAGACACCGTGTTTACTTGGCCGTGATTGGCTTGATGTCATTAAACTGTGCTGGGATGAAGTATTTCAGATTAAAACAGAAGTACAGTCTGATGTGGAACAGATTCTGAAAAAATATGAAGTTGTGTTCAAGAAAGAATTGGGGACAGTCCAAGGAGTGAAAGCAAAGATATATGTTGACTCTCAGGAAAAACCGAGATACTTTAAAAGTCGTTCACCACCTTTTGCCTTGAAAGAGAAAATTGAACACGAGTTGGACAGATTAGTTCGTGAAGGAACTGTTACACCTGTAGAGTTTTCAGAGTGGGCAACGCCTATCGTACCAATAGTAAAGAGCGACAAGACCGTACGTATTTGCGGTGATTATAAAGTCACAGTGAATAGAGTTTCGAAGCTGGACAACTATCCTATTCCAAAAACGGAGGATCTATTTGCAATATTAGGGGGTGGCGAACATTTTTCCAAACTCGACCTGAGTCAAGCCTATCAGCAGTTAGAGTTAGATGAGGAATCCAAGAAATACACCACTATTAACACACATAAGGGGCTTTTTCAGTATAATCGTCTACCTTTCGGAATCTCATCTGCTCCTGGCATATTTCAGAGAACTATTGAAAACCTGCTCCAGGGCATATCCAGTGTTATTGTTCGATTAGATGATATACTTGTGACTGGAAAAACCCGTGGTGAACATTTACAAAATCTTGCGGAAGTGTTAAAGAAGTTGGAAGCAGCGGGAGTTCGACTGAAAAGAGAGAAGTGTGTTTTCTTGGCAGATGAAGTTACATACCTTGGACATCGCATAAATAAGCATGGAAGACAGCCAACTGAAGACAAGGTGCAAGCGATCAAGAACTTACCTGAACCAAATAACGTTAAAGAATTACAGGCTTTTCTTGGAATGCTTAACTACTATGGTTGCTACTTACCAAATCTGTCAACTGTATTAGCACCATTACATGAACTCTTAGGAAAAGATGTTGCATGGTCTTGGGGTCCTAAACAGTCAAACGCAATGCAGGAGTCAAAAAACCTTTTGAGATCTTCATCTATACTAGTTCATTTTGATTCAGCCAAGAAGCTTGTCATGTCCTGTGATGCCTCGCCAACTGGGTTGGGTGTTGTGTTGTCACACATTACAGAAGAAGGAGAGAAGCCAATAGCTTATGTGTCACGAACCCTGGCACCAGCAGAAAAGAACTACTCTCAGTTGGAAAAGGAGGGACTTGCAATTATATTCGGAGTGAAAAAACTTCATCAGTACCTGTATGGTCATCATTTTGTTATCTATACTGACCACAAACCATTATTGGGCCTGTTTAAACCTGACCGAGCCATTCCAACCATGGCTGCCGCTCGAATTCAGAGATGGGCTCTGATCCTGGCCGGATACGAGTATGAAATATTGTACAAGGAGGGTAAGAAGAATGGTAATGCAGATTGTTTGAGTCGTCTTCCACTCAAGGAGAGTGTGGATGTACCTGTACCGGGGGAGACTATTTTACTCATTGAACACTTAAACAGTACACCAGTACATGCTGAAGAAATTGAAGAATGGACACAGTTGGACCCACTCCTGCGTCAAGTAACCTTTTGTATAAAGAATGGATGGAAAGAGAAAAATAAGGATGAGGAACTTCGTCCTTATTTTAGCAGACGAAACGAACTAAGTGCTCATGAAGGGTGTATTCTATGGGGAAGTCGTGTGGTGATCCCAGAACCAGGAAGAGAAAAATTATTGGATTTGTTGCATGAAGGACATCCTGGAATAGTCAGGATGAAAAACCTGGCAAGGAGCTACTTGTGGTGGCCAGGAATTGATGAAGCTATTGAGACCAAAGTACGAGGATGTGAAGATTGCCAGGCACAAAGCGCCATGCCGGCAGTGGCGCCCTTGCATCCCTGGGAATGGCCAGATCGCCCCTGGTCTAGAGTACATGCAGATTATGCAGGACCTTTTATGGGATCCATGTTTTTGATCCTAATTGACGCTTATAGCAAGTGGATTGAGGTCTATAAGTCATCTACTTCTACATCTGAAGTGACCATCGAAAAATTCAGACAGGCATTTGCAACACATGGAATCCCTGATGTACTTGTTACGGACAATGGGACCTGTTTTACAAGTCATGAATTTTCCTGTTTTACATCGGAGAATGGTATTCTACATGTGAAGACCTCACCATACCACCCCGCATCCAATGGGTTGGCTGAGCGGGCTGTTCGAATTTTTAAGGAAGGGATGAAGAAGATGGATAAAGGCCCTGGATCATTGATGACCAAGTTGCAAAGGTTTTTGTTAAACTACCGAACAACTCCACATACTACGACGGGTGTAACTCCAGCAGAACTCCTCATGAATAGGAAATTACGAACAAAGCTAGACTTCATCAAACCTGAAATTCGAGAACGAGTAGAAAATCGACAGAAGAAATTCAAGCACTACCATGATGCACATGCAAAAGGACGAACCTTTATGGAAGGAGATGCCGTTATTGTGAAAAGTTTTCCAAGTGGACAGTGGAAATGTGGGGAAATAACACAAAAGACAGGACCAGTATCATACAGAGTCGCACTACCAGACGGAGGAATCGCACGCAGACATGTCGATCATATCAAGCAGCGACATTTTAAACCATCTATGGAACTGGACAATCCTGATGGAAGCGACTATACTCATACCCCAGTAACCATAGAAGAGAGTCCTACATCCAAAGCATCCGACTGCGAGTCCGTGACCGATACGACTTTACCATTATCCACTACATGTACTTCAACATCGTCCAGCGCTCCAAGCGTAACCAGTCCACGCAGATCATCTCGTTCTGTTAAAAAACCAGCCTATCTGGACGACTACGTAACTCCATAAATAAACGGTTGAAATGGAAGGGACAGATTTGTGCCTTTATGTTGTGTGTACCCACCTTTTGAACTGTTAAAGTTAACGATATAATAACTATAATTTTGAAGATATTGCATATACTGATATATATGTAAGTAGTTTTAATATGTTTTATTTACAGTTGATGATCTAGTCAAAATCATTATGAAATTAACTTAAAGGGGGAGGAATGTAGTATTCCGGAATTGTCTTTGTCTTATCATGTTGGTTTTGTCTGTTATTTGTCATTGTATGTTTTCCGCCCTAATAAACTACATGTGTTTTGTGTGACTGATTTCTGACTAACTTTTTGGACAGAACAGAAATAAAATTACATGTGTATAATGAAATGCCCAAAGAATCTCAAACAATATGCTATTTAGCAGATATCCTCATAAGTTATATATACACAAAACAGTTAAACATATATCTGCTTATTAGTTAGTGGTAGTTTTGAAACTTTTAATATTAAAGAAAACATTTCAAATTACGTATACAATCCTTCGTATTTCTTGTATAACTGATAGAAATCGATTGAAGTATGAAACAGATAGAACATAGTAACCGGATAAAGCATGTCGTTAATGGTCTTCCAGTATTTATCACCGTACACTTCCGTTTCGATCGGCATGATCTTTTGAGTGTTTTTGCCAATGTAACTGTCTGCTACCCACATGATGACCCGGATCAAGAAAAACATGTAGAACATTTTGTCCGCCGAAATATATTTTGGTTCTGGGTTTAAATTATGAACATGTAAATTCTGTGCTCTAATGATGAGCGACGTCTGGCACACGACCACGAACATTTCTAGAAGTTTCTGAAGAATGAGAAACGTCGCAATGTAAGAAAGTCCTCGATCGTCTACCACGCTTCCCGCAATAAGTCCAAATGTCGTGTATAACAACATGCCTGCTGTACTTAACAAGAGAATAATCTTTCCATCATACCTGTCATTATAAACGTTTTGCCGTTTGAATTGGGTATACCAAAGATAGAAGTTTAAACTGACTAGTACGGCAAGTTCAGCTTTGAAAATGAACTGGATTACTCCTAAACCTAACTGAATATCAGATCCACAGGAAGCATTTAGAATCACTGCTATTAAAATCGGAAGACAAGTTAAAAATGCGGCTAGAAGACAGCGGTAAAACGACGGTACTTGAAGCTGGACGGAAATACTTAAGTTTTCTCTTAATGATGAGTCACATTGACAGGAATTGTATCTTTGCACTGTCCTTGAACTGGAGAGTCCTAGCACTGGAAGCAATGAGGTGCGCTCCTCCGGGCCGTTTTGGGATTCCGACCACCGATGAATCGTCTGCTTGTCAGTGGATGTCGGCGAGACGTGACCATCACTCGATGATGGCAGCAAACGCAAAACAATCCCCACAGCTAGTAAACTGTATTCTGTAGACATGGGTTCTATGTATGGGGAAATATTTTCCATCAGGCTTTTAAATTCATTGCTATTTAAACAACTTGTGTGATTGGTGTCGTTCGTCATTGAGGTGCTTATCAAATCGTTTTTCGATAGAGTTGAAAACAAAGTCCTAAACCATTGGACTATATGAGTGAGAATGATTGTTGAAAGTCCGAAGTTGACTATGGTATCTTTTTTTAGTTTGCATGTTGAATACGAACTTAAGAAACCTAACTGAGAAATGACAAAAGCAATGTCGGAAAAGCTCGTCAGTGTAGATAAAACAAATTCCCCGGGAAACAGTTGGATTGCGCTTAGTTGAATGCAGTGGAAGCCAGTTGCAAGTTGTAAAGCAGAAGACAACATTCTAGCAAATCCAAACATCCATAAAAATAAGATTTTTGGTTTTATCGCAACATCTGAAACGATGTAAGCAATAGAGTTGATACCACGCATGCGCAATCTGTTCCAGATCACGGTGGTTACTATCGTACTTATGATACTTGTTACCGCCATGATGTTCCAAACAGCGGGGTGATGGTCAGGGTTGGAGGTTGCCATGGTGACGATAATGATGATAGCACAAATCGTTACTCCGCTAGCAGAAAGTATCTTGGAAAGTGAAACATTTCTTGGATATTGATTTGGTGACATCAGTGATTCTTCGGCAAATGCATCGACTTGAATGGGATTTCTTCCGGACATTTTGTTTGTGGTTCTCTAAAAAATAATCAAAACTTTACAATAGCACAATATTCAATAATTGTAGTAAATGCCGACTGTCTAGCTAAGTCTTGCATTATCTGACTTAAAGAAATTGAATAAAATCACTTAAGATACTAATTTAGATATTAAATCGTATTTACATGGACAGATTGTTAGTTTTCGATGGTCGACCCAATTGCAAACAAATAATCATAAATTGCACCTTTACATCAGAAAATGAACAACACATACTGTTTATATATATATATATATATAACAGTATGATTTAGTCACAGAAACACATTGTTCAACAAGAAACAAATCGGTTTAAATTCCAACTTACTGACAGTAGCCTTGAGTAAACTATAGTTCCTTTATTTATGTAATACATTTCTAATGTGTTTCTCGGATTAAGACTCTTATATAACTTTACTATCAGTTTCCGCATGAGTCTTACTCGAACTTAAGCAAAAAGGAAACACTGAAACAATCTTCTATGGATGGTTTTAGTAAGTAGCACTTCTTTTCATTCACAGATTTGCAATGAGAGTTCTTAGCAGACGAGTGCTCTACTTCATAATAATAGTGAATTTACCCAGACGTTCATGCTGTCTTAGGCCAGAACTAAATTCTTCAGATGTTTGTTTACGCCCAGTATCTTATAAATAGAGTCATGGGATGTTCATAACAGAGAGCATATATATATATATATATATATATATATATATATATATATATATATATATATATATATATATATATATATAATGAACATGTATTTTTACAATATAAAAATGAAAACGCTATAAATGTGATAAAAAGAATTAGGAAACGATTATTCTTTATCTTAAAAGAAAACTCTTCGTAAAAATTGATTATTTAAGATTTTAAAGCATAGCATTGTTTACGACACACTTATCTAAATATTTCCGTACCATCCCTTCTTGTTATAAGAAAAACCATGCACATTATGAATATTACACTTAACCTTGATATTAATGTTATACGAGTTTGTGTGATATCATTCTCTTTTTTTTATTAGGTGTCCATGGCGGCTATAGCAAGTTTCACTAACATGAACAACAAAAGGTGACATATGCCCTTAATTTAAATTCTATGAAAACAGAGAACTAATGAATATACATGTAAAATTAGCGTTGGGTTATCGGTCTTTAATGCAAAATCATTCTAATCTATTGCACTAGTTCTGTTTGTTAAATGATACAGGTTGCACTCGATTAGAATGATTAAGACACATATAATACTTAAACGCACTATACATAAACTTTTAAAACTATTCAATAATAAATTTCTTTGAAACATACATGGTATTAGTCTGAATCAAAGTTAAACTACTGCAGAGCGTAATTATATTGCAATACCTTTGATCAAACATAATTTCAAGAATGAACGTAAACAGTTTATTCAATTAAACTGCATAGATTTTAAAATAATGACTGTTTTTGTTGCAATCCATTTCAATCTTAATTTACATCGTATCTTTCATGAACAAATTAAATGTCGCTGTATTGTTTGAAAAAAGGTAGCTAGCTTGTTCTCATCAATCACTACCATCAGCGACTCTGTAATCTCAAAACCGGTTCTCGTAGAAATCTGGTTCATACAGACAACATGCAGGTCTCGGGAGGAAACACACTACGAATATTATTATAAATCTGGAAATCAAGGTTTTTGACTAAGCAGTTAAATGTACCAAGTTAAATTATAATGCAACGTTTGGATGGATTTACATCATAAGTTATAGATGTGTTTGACCCTAGCTCAGAGGCATTCAATTTGAACAAAATCGATAAGGTTTTAGTGTTGAACTGACCATTTCAAAACAAATGTTTGATAATCATTATACAGACGTGACAATTTTTTTATCGCACTCTTTTTATAATAAAAACACCTTATGCTGTGTCACGTGAAACAATGAATTAATTAACATTAAAAAAAAACCCCAAAAAAACAAAGTGTTCTCTAAACAGGACAACCGCATGGCGACTTTGGCAAAAATCCTTACCTTTTTATTTTTTTATGGCGAGATCCTTCGGCATCTTCTAATCGATCTTCTGGGCTTATGCTATTATGAAGAAAATCCTCTAAATTTTACTGCAGCATAATGATGCCAAAAACAATGCCTTCAGACAGTTTTTTCTTCAAGGGGAATTCCCCTCCTGAATTCCCAGTGTAATATTAAGAAGTTGAGCAATCATGCATTAAATAAAGTTTACCTGTTGTTTTACCGTTAATAGCAGTTTGAAAGATATTTACAGTATGTTCAAAATGACAAATATGATTTAAAGACCATTTATGTCCATATTTAAATTTCAACAAAGGTAAGATTCCGACACCTTAATCCCCCCCCCCCCCCCCAAAAAAAAAAAATACTGGTACTTTCAATATATCAACTTACAGAATGCATTTATAATCTTTAAAATTTTAGATTTTGATTTAAACATGGAAAAAGTATTTTTTTTTTAAATAAAGTAAAGTAAACGAAAAAAAATATTAAAAAGTAAATAGTATTACCTTCTTATACATTGAACATCTACAATCTGAAACTTTCCACATAGTTTTTCAATTGTGTTATATTCTAAAAAGCCCATATGTTTGTTCGATTTTTAAAATATACTTAATTGATTTATGAATATTGATAATAAGGTTAAATATAGATGTTTTTATACAAGGTTATTACATTATGCCGAGCGACTTCTGGAGCGTTTAAGGAGGATGGATTTTCTTCGTAATATTTTAAGATATTATTTGTTAAAGAGGCATGGTGACGATTTTGGTCCAAAAATTCTTTTTCCGATTTTAATGTTTACAATGCTTTATCAAGGCGTTATTAAAAGGCAACCAAAATTTGCATGTCATTTGTTGAGTTATTATAAGCGAGTTACAGAGCTTACAATTTTTTGCTATGTAAACATTTGAATATTGACGTTAAAATTCCAGTTCTAGACCTGAAATGAATGTGTTAAATGTTAGGAACTATTTATTTATACTAAAAGTTTTTTTTACCAGTACATTGAACCTTTGTAAACAAAAATAGGACACGAACCTTGTTTACATGACAAAAGACTTGTGAGCCCTGCATCTTGCTTGTACAGTGTAGCTCTATGACTGACACCTTAATCGTGACCACGCCACTTTTAAGGTATCAAAAGGTATTTTAAAGGAAAATTCCATCTTTTTTATCTTTTAAATTTTTCCATATTTTTATTTCGAGCTCTCCTAATATAGGAGATCAGTAAAGTCTAAAAATGGCCACCTGCTCGAACACCGAGGCCGCTTAATAATCAATCATAGGCTTTATAATTGGCGACCTCTGTGTTTGAGAAGTTGTTAAAAAGCTTCCCTGATTTACTTAATAAATCCAAGCAAACAACACTTAATGCATGATACGGTCTCGGCAAATAGACCTTATTGTAGTGAACTGAACTTTTCACCTGTTAAAAAATTCATAACTTTAACCTGTGCCCTTTCGGTCAACTGAAAGTTTACAAAAAGGTCTGGAAATATGACTAAATGGCAGAACCTTATGCCACTTACGGTAGTTAAGTTATTATAATATACATAATGTAGTACATGTATCTTTCAGTCACTCTTTTGTTACTGAATCGCAAAATCCTACGAATACATATATTTTTTAAAGTTATATTTATTGATTTATCTAGTTCATCTTGTTCTTTATTTGCCGTTTTCTATATCTCATTTTCAGGAGGGTTTGGCGGTGTACAAACATATTTCACACACACATTTTTCAATTATTCTCCCCAAGTAACAATCTGTGTCATTTCACACAGGCAAAGCATAGCCGTTTCACAGCGACACCATGCAACGGTTACACTAACCTATAGCAACAGTATCATACACCTGTTTTAGGCTGTCGAAGTAAGCATTTCATTCAATCATAAAAATTTTGAAATGAAAGGTTTTCTTGTACATCGTAATCGTCTACGATACGTACATACATGTATATGTCAACTCGACATTAGCACACACACGTCTGTGTTTGTGATTTTAAAAATTACGTAAAAATTATTCTTATGTAGTATCAGCGATGGATGAGTCATGCAACAATGAACTTTCACCTTTTGAGGAAACACCTGGGAAATTCCAATGCATCATGTGCAGT
Source organism: Magallana gigas (assembly GCF_963853765.1). Taxonomy (NCBI): domain Eukaryota; kingdom Metazoa; phylum Mollusca; class Bivalvia; order Ostreida; family Ostreidae; genus Magallana; species Magallana gigas. Next base: position 31,425,053 of record NC_088860.1, read on the forward strand.
GTTATGTAAACATCCACTTAATATCGGGACATGCATGTCAGTGAACGTGTATAGTTCGCAAATCATTCTTCTAAGTTTACACTTGACAGCTTACGTGACAAGGTTAGAAACAAAGTTAAACGAAATACTTAGCACTTTAGGAACTCTACAGTGGATGAATCCACGTGAATATAGAAAATACATAATTGAATCATCTGTCACTAATCAAAGATGTTTGGGGAATAGATTGGCAATATGCCCATATTAGGATGAATGATATACTAAAACAAACAAAGATATCAACATAATTAATGCCTTTTTTCAAATATTTGTTCCAAACGATGTATATTAAACATACTAACATCAATATCACTTGTAACCCTATAGATTTAGGATATGCACCATCTTTTTTGCCCATCATCTTTGTTTTATATTCTAAAATGTTTAACGTCGATATTAATGTCATAATTTTATATGTATTATTTATTATTACTTTTTACACCTCTCATTCTTTATACATTAGAGGTAGTTGAATCATTAAAAAAAACAATGATTTAAGAACTTTTTTTTTATTCGTTTCATTATTTCATTTGCTTATTCATTAAGCAGTTTAAATACAAAGGTTTTTGATTCAAAACAAAATCTCATATGAAAACAATGATGTACCTGTCCAATATTTATTTTGCATATTTCACAAACAATAGCACTTGTATGAAAATAATTCCAACACTACTTTAAAATGTGTATAATTGTACTTCAAATCGAAGTGATTTCACAATATGACAGGAAGTTAGTAAAATAAAATTAAAAATGCAAAACATTCCACAAACAATTACAAATGCTTGAAAAAAAAATTTCATGCATAAATTCAATGTTCTTCAAATTTGATTAAACAACACGGAAGGAAAGTTTTTTTTTTTTCAATAACTAGAACGAAAACAAAAATGAAATAAAGATTTAATGTGATGGAAGTTTATAATAAGCAAGAACTAATCTAAAAAAAAAATGAACAAAATATAAGGTTACTTAAGCATTATTTAAAACCTGCATTGTGTACGAGTGTTCGTACTTTTTGTACAATTGATAAATGTCCATCGCCGTATGAAATCTGTAAAAGATTGTGATAGGGTACACAACGTCATTTACAGCTTTCCAGTATTTATCTCCATAAAAACTTGCTTCTATGTGCATGACGCTACCCACTACTTTCCCCATGTAGCTATTCACCAGCCACATTATTATGTTAATTGTAAACAAGACACAGTGTACTTTATACACAGGTATGCAGACTTTTCGATCGCGAACCGTATTGTATGCAGGGGATTGTAGAATGAGTATTGTTTGCAAATAGGTACAAGCTATCTCAAAGATTTTTTGAATAACTAATGCAATGGAAAGTGTTGGAAACTCCATTCTTTGATACATCATTCCTGCAATCAGCCCGAACGTACTGTATGCAACTGCCCCTGCGGTACAGAGAATCAAAATATATCGACTGCTATTCATTTTCTCTGTACTACATTCTTCCTTGTATTGTTTATTGCATAGATAAAACGCCAACAAAATCACAATAAAGAGTTGAAGTTTGAAAACACACTGGACAATTCCTGATGAGAGCTGGTAATGGTAAGAGTAATTTTCCACCGCTGACGCCATGATTACAGTGGTTAGAATTGGCAGGCATAATACGATGGCCACTAAGACACATATATATACAGAAGAACTCCTGACAGCAGATCTAAGGCTATGCGTACGTTCAAACCCTATTTGTATATTTCCCATGTTGCTTGTTTGAGGAGAGCAAGAATCAAGCAAAGGGGTTCGTTCGGTGTTAACTAAAGTAGGAAAAGGCGATGGTCTATCCACCTTTTCAAATGATATCCACATTCGTAACATGAACGAAACTGCAAGAAGACTGTACTCTGTCAGAGTTGGTTCGATATAAGTTTCGATAGACTTCCGAAAATGTGTCAAATCGGTGTTCCAGTAACAGTTGTTTAGGAAGCTTTTGGAGTGGTTTGTGTTATATATTAAGTGATTACTTAGAAGTGACGAGAAAAGTGTTCGAAACCATCTTATGACATGAGTGAGAATAATTGTCGATATGCCGTAATTTATGAGAGTTGAAGATTTTAATCGATAAGCAGAATAAGAACTTATAAATCCAAGTTGTCCCGTGTTAAATATTATCTCAATTGTGTGTGTTGCTATGCTAACTATTAGATCTCCAGGAAATTGTTCCCTACCATGTTTATCGATGCAGTCACAATCTATGGCCATGTTTATAGCAGAGTTAAGGATATTAACGATTCCAAATAACCAGAGAAAACATAATTTCATTCGGATGGTGACGTCTTCTGTGTTCTGCTCCAGGGATCGATCTCCATTTTTATGAACAACAATCCAGATGATATAAGTAATGACTCCACCTATGGAAGTTAATATTGCCTCCAACCCCCAAACAACTGGACTATGTCCAGCATACCCTCGAACGGTTGAAAACACTATGACGATTACTAAGCAAATAGAGCAGGCGCAGGTCGAAACAACACCCGAGAAAACCCCTTTTCGTTGCTGAACATTCGCAGATGTCCTATCTACCGGAATCATGTCTGTTAACTCGGAAAGAGCTGCCATTGTTGACTTTGATGATCCCTCAATTCTTTTTTATGATTTTAATGATTATATCTGGATAAAGAGAACTGTCTTCTTGATTCTTGATTTTATTTTCAATACAATGGAGACAATGCACAGTAAAAGAATTCTTTCAACCGAAAAAAAAAATTAAATTAAAAAAACTAAAAAAAAAATCGAAAATAAAAAACATGAAATAAAATCTTAAACTTACCTTAAAAAGTCTGATCCTTGCTCTGTGGTTTAACAATTGATTTAAGAAATATCCGTATAAAAAGCTATAACTCCCACTCAGAAAATATATGGACACATGATTAAAGCGGAAATTAAACATGTTACATGCATGGAAACGGGAAGTGTTGCCAAAAATCTAAAACAGAGAGAGAGAGAGAGAGAGAGAGAGAGAGAGAGAGAGAGAGAGAGAGAGATTGATTAAAAAAGTTATATCCCGCAATGTGTATTGAAAACTGATCAATATTTCTGATAGAAATTGTGTTAACTGTTTAAACTGCAAATTATATTTGCATATTACAGATATTGTGAGATTATTGTGTAAACAAAAACAAATAAGCCCAGAAGAAATTTAATCAAAATTAGTCCGGTTTCTGATGACGTTCAATTTCCTATTTCAAGTTTATTAACAATTGAACCAATTTTGTAATTTCAAAAAACCCATACATGTATCTCTTTAAATAAAAGTCCTTATTTTCATTCGGAGATGAGAGAAAGAAGATACATTTTCGCGTTTGCTTTTAAAATCTTACAACAACATGTTTTATGTGCTTTTCGTATTCAAAGACGCTTTTTCTTGGAATGTTTTTAAGTATTAAGTAAAATAGTTCAAGATGAAATACGAGAATCTTCACAAGTACATAAAAAGCACAAGTAAATGTTAAATAAAAATCAAATTTGTCCTTTACATGATTCATTTAGGACCAGAGAGGTGTTTTCTATAGCGTTGTACATGTATTTCACTAAAAATGTTTTTGGTGTGAAATCATATAATGAAAAATAAGAAAATGTGTATTAAAATAAGCTAGTTTGAAAATAGCTTACACCTTTATTTATACCTTGTTCTCCTTGGTTCAGAGAAGACTGATTTGGACCACGAAGGAGATAAAGGGTTTGAAAATGCAATTCCTTATAGAAAAAAAAAACACTGAAAAGCTTTATATAATTGACAATTTTCTATAAAAAAAAAACATAAAACATTTTACTGATTACGACACATCAATTATCACATGTGCCATTTGATTTATGACATAACTTTATATATTTGCTATCTTGAAGGGACCTGGTTACGATTTTTTTTATTTCGGTTTTCATGTTTACAATGGTTCAATAAGGCATTTAAAATTGTCGACCAAAATTTTAGTTTTTATTGTCCGATTATAAGTGAGACACAGAGCTTACAATTTTGTTATGTAAACAAAGCTTATTTCATGTTTTTGTTTAAATTTTGAATAAAATAAGGTTACATATTTAAACCTTCAATCAATGTAAAAAAAAAGGTTAGGAACGCTCAAACGAGTTAAAAGATTTACCGAAAGCCGGGATCTTTTGGTGTGTCTTTATGCATATTGTGTAGTAAAGACTGAAAATCAATCACTCACATTTCTTCAACGTGCAGCAAAGTAGTTCATGGAAATTCATGCGCATTTTATGTGTCCAAAATACAGTCTTGTTTTTAAAACAAGTTATTAATAAGGAAACTGAAAAAAATAGACAATTCTCTCGCAATTAAAAAAAAGGAACAAAATGCAAACACTTTTGACAAAATGTGGTTCTTTGTGTAACTATTTGGTATAGCGGAAGCTTTTACTTTGACGCTGTTTGGGTTTTTTCCGTTTACTTTGAAGTTGTGCTATTTATAGTAACATTGGCGATTTGCCTGCCTACAACCAGCCTGAGGACTGTTTTCAGCAGAGCCTGGCTAAAAATCAGTTTGAAAAAATTTGTACTGATAAATTGAACCAATGTTAACTAAAACAGGTCACCAGACTTGTTAACATGTACATTAACATGAAGAAGACAAAAAAAAAGAGTAAGCTTTGTATCTTGTTTAAAACTTGACTGGTTACACTAAAATTTTAGTTGATCATTAGAGATGTATTTCTAAAGCAAATTTGTTTAGGTGTTTTTCAAAACATGATTTAAGGGGGATGTGCGGCCATCTTTTATATCTTTTGCCAACATTTTTGGCCAGTTTCGGGCAGAAACAAACCAGTTTAAGAAATGTTTACATTCTTATTCTCAACTTACAAGATGGCCACACATCCCCCTTATTACTAATAAAGGAGATCCCATAGTACATATTTAATAAGTTTTTTAAGTAGGTTTAAGTATTGTATTTGTCTGGGATCTCCCTGTTAGTTATGAAGTCTATTTGCAGTTAGCTTTGATTCGTCATAAAAAATGACAAATTTTGGTCAATGAGAATTTAGTTGTTTTTAAAGAGTAATTTAAAAAATTAACAAAGTGCAGATCAAAGATGGATGGTGAAAGGATAGTATTGGGTCAACAGATGCCTTATTGGCGAAATTAAAGATCAACAGATGGGTATAAGTGTATTTATCATTTGCTTGGTACTTTTATAAAAAAAAGTTTCAATGAGGCTAAAACATTATACATCCTTATGTTAAAAAAAACATCAATGGAATATAATAACTTGATTTGAAAGTGATCAATTTTAGGGCATCAAGGAGGTTTTCATCACGTTTTGATCTATGGGCGTGCCTCTCTCCATTTACAAATGGATAAGTGGTTTATATCTACTTAATCAATACATGAAACTAAAGTAAAATTAGTTTGTTTAGATAAACATTCAATGCTGCAATAAACAGCATAGCTTATGAATTTTATTTCATGTATTATGCCTTTGTATTACATGTAAGAAAATTCTAGTCTGATTCATGATCAACAAAAAAGAATTTGTATACATGTATATGTATTCTATTTTTATTAGGGTTGGAGTAAGTGCACGTACTTAAACCTTCTCATATTATTTTGCAATATTCACGTTATGTTTATGCAAAACTACAAAATAAAACGTTTATCATCACTTAAACTAGAGGGATATAAACAAATACATACGAACGATTATCGTGATCTTTAAAGAGCCCCCATGAGTAAATATAACTAGTATCTCGTATGTCGTACAGTGACGCAAAAACATGTTTTCGATAATTTTTAATAGTTGAATTTTCATCATCAATACTTAAATGTACATTCATCTAAAATGACGTATTTTGAATATACATGTATGAGCTATTTAATTCAATTTATTTCTCAAAAATATGGGTTATGCTCGAATAGGCCTCTCCGATTAGAATAGATAAACTTTATACTGGAACTAAAGTGAAATATCCAAAATAGGATGTACATGTATGTCTTCTTGTACTTAGTTGTTGCAGAAAAAAGAGAATCATTGTATTTGATACAAGTAGTATTCCAGTCAATCTGGCGGATTCGCTTCCTGCATGAACCACAAGGAGAATATTTAGGGATTTGTTATTTTCATTTTTCCTGCACGTGTTCCTACATACGGAAATTGGAACTTAATTAGATATGATTTTAAAATAAAATGCTGATCTCGTCACATTGTAAAACCAGATATATTAGTCATACGGCAAACGTCTTATATGAAACACCAGATTTATTTTTTTTTTGCATTGATAATAATTTAAAATCATTCAGATATTAACATGTCATGCAATGGTAGGACTTTTTATAAACCGTCTTCTTGCTTCATTTGACCGGGGATGTCCACCAATCTCGCCGGTCCGGAGAGACCTGCGTGGAATTCGCCGATTTTTTCGGTATGGCGTAATCTGACTATTTGGTGATGTAGTGAGATGAAAAATATAGATATTTGTTCATAAATCAGCATGCTTATTGATTGATTGCATTGACTTTGCAATTTTTTGGAATTTTGCACAGAAACCACTAAAATTAATTTGTATTTCCTGGTTCCTTTGGTGAAATTGCAATGCCACATATTTAACAGAAGCCAGTTTCGAAAAGACTTCCTCAATGTTTTCTAAGATGGAACTTCAGATAATTACTTTGGAAGTTCTTAAGATTTGTTATGGCTGGATACAAAACTCTCTTAGCGAATCACAGTTGAATAATTTTTTTTTTAAGTAAACTGTATGCAACTTTCATATCATATTGTTAATCAAATTTTAAATTTGTTCTTAATATGACACTAATGTAAACTTTATAAGTGATTGTAAAAACTCAATCCCTTATTCACATAGTAGAAAAAAGTCAAATGTGTAAACTGAGTGTAAATAGTCTGGTGTCTATGCACATGTACTGTAAATTTTAATGCTGTTATTTACGTTAGTCGTTCAGTAACCGTTTTCTATATTTAAAAAATAAGGGTGGGTATTTAATACGCGGTTCTCTAAAGTTTAAATATTTTTTTACCGTATGAGCGGGGGGTGTTTAAACGATTTTCATCTTTAAAATATAAAGTAAATAACCAATTTTACAGGATGTAGATCTGATTACAAATGTAACTCTAAATAAAAAAAATATCGTTCATATATCATGATTTTACTATATCACATTGTATATTCCAATTAAAATACAATAATCAAATGCCGTGAAAAGTTTTGAATGGAGAGATTTGGAACTTTTCAAATAAGTTTAATGTAACGCGTGTTTTCTTGAAATGGTTGATATAAAAATGTTCATTTTTTATCAAAAGAAAACACCGCAAACAAATTCATTTCGGCTGACATCTCTAGGAGAAGCAAGGAGACAAAATTTCTGAACGAAACAGCATTCCCATGGCGAATTTAGCATTGACATTTCCAAACAATTTCCCGGTAATTCATACGCCCCAAACAAAACAATCAAATAATCTAGCCCCCCCCCCCCCCCCCAGAACACCTAAAATTTCTTCCTTGAAAGAAAAGCTTATTTTAAGGAGGGATATGACTGTCCATCCACTTATTCTGTAATTGAGAATTTATTTAGATGTTATTCCTGTTTTTAACAAACTAATCTAACATTTTTGTTCAAATTCAACGTGCATGTAATGCATTTCAATATATAAACATAAACGGTCGCTTAAGTTTGTTTCAAATTTATCTGTCTTAAAGTTAGGACATAACTGATGAATTTCATAAAATAAGATTGGAATAGTGAAACGGATAAGTAATAAACTTAGTAAAAAGTTTTTTCCTAAGATATAACTTAGTCCCAAGTATGCAATGTGAAACGGGCCCAAGTTCTTTATACTTTATTTCTATCTATGTGCTTAACAATCTAGCAAACCCGATAAAGACAGATTTCTTTTGGAATTGTTACATCTGTATTTATGGTTAAACCAACAGCTGTGACAATGTTCCTCCATTTTTGTTGTATGCTGATTTATTTTATTTGCCAATTTGCCGTTTAGCGCCGGTCATATGACCGGCACGTTTCGATGTACGCTGATATGTGACAAATTAGTCAGTTTAATGAATATGCCAAAACTTTACCACATTTATATATCAACAGTAACCGCCATTCTTCAGTTTTTACAATGCACAAGTATAATTCTTATTTTTGTTTATCTTCCATTATGCGTAAAATTTCTTTCTTTTTTTCTCAATCTTACCTTTTTGAAACAGAGTTTTTCTTGTGGCCTGATCCTAGCTAAAGTTGACCTTAAAGGGGCATGGTCACGATTTTGGTCAAAAATCATTTTTTCGATTTAAGTGTTTACAATGCTTCAGTAAGGCAATTTAAAGAGGCAACCAAAATTTAAGTGTCATTTGTTGAGTTATAAGCGAGTTACAGAGCTTACAATTTTCGCTATGTAAACAAACCTATTGTTTACATTTTGAATGTTGAAGTGAAAATTCTAGTTTTAAACACAAAATTGATGTGTTAATCGTTAGGAACTGTTAATTCATGCTTAAAATGAATAAGAGGATAGACAAATCAGTTTGATAAAGATTTTTACTGGTATATTGAACCTATGTAAACAAAAACCATGCCCCTTTAAGAAATGCTAGATAAATATGATTTTATCGTTTAAAGATTTACATGTATGCCTAAAACACTTCTGTATGAAAAAATGATAGACAGTTCTCAGCTCTAACGGACCTCAAAACGGTCTGATATTTTTTCATACAGAACTTTTTTCGGCTTATACATATACAGCTTAATCATAATATCCGGTAAGACTAATTTTAAAACCCGTCGGTCAACCCGGAAAAAGTTCCGAACTTTTGAAAACTCGAACTCTTGATACCTCGAAGTTTTTCCTCGGTCCCATGGACTTCGACCATTCGAGAGCTACCTGTACAATGCATACATTACTTGCACCATTTGGTTATTGCAGTTAGTGTTTCAAAGGTATATAAACTCACCATATCAATACATGTAATAGATATTTGCCGAAAAAAATTCTGTATTAAAAAAATATTACAGTTTCAAGGCCCGTTAAAGCCGAGGATTGTCTGATAATTTTTCATACAGAATTGTTTGAGGCATACATGTATATCGAACATGTACTTGAAGCACTGTCATTGAATTTCACTGTTAATCTATCCGAGTCAGTCCGATTTTGAAGGATATAAGTACTGTAACCACTGGTAACGGTCTAATATTAAGAAGATCAATGATATCGGACTCACCCTGTTAAAGTTTAGACTGCTGGAACAGAGGAGTGACATCACAGCAATGTTTTAACAATCCATAATTAATGATTGATTTCCTCTCTACATGTATTTTATTAAAATCAATTTTTTAGTGTTCAAACGACAATATAAGCTTATTGATACATATGTAATGTGAGACAATTGATTTTCTTCTGTAAGCAAAACAGTAAATTTGCTCCGATTACAAATTATGTTTTCAAAATCTCATGTTCACACAATGGTCTTAGGATATTTACAGACACAATCAGCGGATTATAGATTGCTAAGACAGAGTTGACCGCTACAATCAGACAATGATATAACTTAGCCAAAAGAAGACTTTTAGTACTAATCTTGGAAAAATTTAGGGAAAACAAGTGTCTTTACTACTTTGGCCTAACTTATTCAAAAATGGTACCAATCTAGGAAAAAATGACAACTGAAATGTCTTTACCCTAATTGTGGACAAATTCATATAGATACATGTGTTGTAGTGTATACAGTTGTAATGTATTAAAATTTAATTGTATTCGACGGAATCTTTGTAATTTTGATCGATGTTTACCGTTCCTCTTTTAAAATAATAGTACTAATTCGTATAGAACAGGATGATTGTAATATTCTTAAAAATATCCTGTCGGATAACGATTTTTAAAATAAGGAATTTATTGTTTCGCTACGGAAATTTAATTCATCAACAACAAAATAAACATCTTTAGAATTAAAGAAATCATTTTAACGGGAAAATATTTATTTTGTAGGAGATAAAATTCCTGTTAGAATTTTACTTTATCTTAATAAACAAAATAAAACCAAATAAACATCTTGAGAATTAAAGCAAGTATTCTAACGGGAAATTATTATCTTTTAGGAACTGAAAATACCCCTTGAAAATTGGTAAAATGTTTGTAAAAATGCATTTGTCAGCCGAAGGGTATACAGTATACTAGATATTTTTCAACTAGTAAACCTCTTTTAACATATTCAATCATTTAACCAATAATTAAAAAAAATGCTAGATAATAACTTAAATAATTTGATTGGAGCAGAGTAAATGTTTATTTCAAAACCAAGCTTTATTATAATATTAAAATTCAATCAAAAAATTCAAAAACATGCAGCAAGGCAGTTTAAATTCTGCACCTAATGGTATTTCCGGCAACGTTCGTAAAAGTGCATTGATACGTGAAAACGGTAGAACACGGTTATTGGAAACACTCCATCACGGATCTGATACCAGAATCCTTTTCCGTAAAAACACGCCTCAATCACCGTTGTCCGAGTATGACTGTCATAGAGAACAGTAAACACCAGCCATAAAACCAAGTTGATCAGACAAAGGGTTCCAAAAAGCCTTTTGATGGTTGGTATTTTGTTTAAAGTTGTGCATTTCTCCATGTGCCATGACTGGCGAATCAGTAAAGTTTGTAAAAACATTGTAATCATTTCAAATAAAGTCTTCATAAAAACTATGATGCGGAATTTATAATCTAAAGAACCAAACGTTGAACAAGTAGTTACTTGGATAACAGCCAGAATTTCGAGTGTGCTGTAGACTATAGCTCCTGTCAGGGTCATAAGGAGAAGGATGCTTTTATTCTTTGACGAGGTTGTGATCCTGACGTCTCTCCACTGAGAAAATTTCCGAACCTGAACAAATGTCGCCAAAATCAAAACAAAGTGTTCAATGTAAAATATAAGAAGAAGTGTCAAAAATGCTTCATAATGTCTAAAACGGGGTTGTTCTGAGTATAGAATCACAACGGTAGAAACCACAAACGGAAGACTAAGAAGTGTTCCAACCAGTACACAGAAATAAAAGGTATTGGTGATGAAATGTCTCTTTGGTATTCTCGAAGGATTTCCGACTGGATCTTGAATTAGAGATGTTGTTTCGTTAACTCCTGTAACATAACTGAATTCGTCTTCCTCATTATTAGAAATATCACTGGAAGAATAAATCCACATCATCATGAGCAGTTCAGCAGCTAACAAACTAAACTCTGTGATAGCTGGTTTAAAAAACGGATTCAAATTATTTCGGAACACTTGGTTATTCGGCTGATTAAAACAGGAGTAGTTTGGTTGATTAGTTGTTTCGTTGTGCAAGTTTGGGTCAATTTTTCTATGCATTGTTCCGAAAAAGTGCATAAACCATATAACTAAATGTGTTAAGATAATCCAAGAAATCATGTAATTCTGGATGATAGAAATTACAAGGGCGTAACCGGCAAATGAACTCAAAAAACCTAGTTGAACTAAATAAAATAATATTTTAAAACAATGCGTTGTGATGCCTAATTCAAATTGTCCTTCAAAGGAATATGGCTTATGTAAAAACAGACAGTCAAAGTTTACAGCCAGATCGTAACATGCCATTATTATGCATAAGAGTCCAAATATCCACAAAAATACTATCTTTATTCTTCGGGTTAAATCTTTGTATGAGTCATTTCTCAGTCGTCGTCTGCTCTGCCTAAGCACAGAAATCCACAATCCCATAGATGAAAAAACTCCAAGAATCAGCACTGCTCCTTCTAACACCCAATAACTGTTAGAGATTTCATCAGAATATTTAGGGGCGTTGACAATGATAAATACTAAACAAAACGAAGTAAGAACCATTCCGGACGACGCCGCTGAAAATCGTCCATCTTGGCCATTGATACAACGGTTTAGATAATCAACAATCTGCATTTCGATTGCCATAGATGAAAAGTAATGCCGATTTCTCTAAACAGGAACTAACAACTCGAAGCTACCCTTTTGTGTCAATAAAAGTGGGCGTCACGTGCATGTGATCAGTACTTCCCGTTGAGCAACATTTTTTTCCATTCGCCAAGTGACGAATTTATAATTTTACAGACTCTTACTGTGTTTCTAGGAAAAACAAAGTGTCCTCAAAAATGATTATCAAAAAGAGCTTATTGCAAACCAAATAGGTATTTTTTTTTTCAAGGACCCAATTACAAAATATTAATGTTCCTTATTGCTTCTACAAGTTTCTCCATCATGCATCATATCCTGTCCACAATTATACTGTCTTTGATACTAGTATACATAGTTTGCTTGCAATAGTCATAAAACTAGCAATTAAACTTGTGATGGTTAGTTTAAAAAATGTTATATTGACTTGACATCAAATATAAAAAGGGCGAATAGAACGATATTTGAATCACAATAGATAAAATAGAAAACACTTTCGTGCTCAAAGCACATGTACGTGACAAGCATTTTATGCTGAAATACAATAATTATGAAAACACCTCTTTTAAAAGGACATCGCAGAGCAAATTATGTTGGTTTTTCACAAAACGCTAACATGAACGCCAACATTTATTATAAATTGCTTATGTTATATTATATTTATAGCTCTAAATTTGTGTGACTGGGCTAAACTTGTTTGAAATAAAATGATTAATAAATGTCAATGTAAAAAAGTACAGAACTTCAACCATAATGATGAAAAAGACTGGGCTGAAAATGTTTTTAGGAAAACCATCTTGTTTGGTGGGCTAAAATAAAGTGTAATTTTCTTGCAATTTTTTGCAGTCCGTAGGGTAACTGTCCATTCCAAGAAGGTGTTTTTACGGCTATTCCACACAAATTTATGATTTCATTTGATTGTTTTTTATCAAATGTATTGCTCTATACGTTATTTTGACTGTAAATAGCAAGAGAGTAAAAAAAGAAAATTTACACAAAAATTCATTACTAAATAGCTGAATGTAAAAGTTCTCCCATTCCATGGTTCATTAACATCTCAATCTTAAAATATGAGTTCATTCTTTAAAGAAATGCTAGTATGTGCTATTTATGTTTTCATGATTCAAAGTTTTTACATGTATTGTCTTGGTTGCAAATATGGTAGAAAATGTACATCATGTATATAAAAATGTTTAATAGAGTGTGATTTTTGAATATGTTTTCACACTAATTGCATCTTCCTATTATTATTAAGGATAGGGTCGGAATTAAAACGTCCTTTTTTTTTAATTGTAAATAAATTAATTTGTCATTTGAATATCCTATATGATATTCATTTCAATCCTCATAATTAAAAGTATTTTATAATTAATATTTTTATTACTTGTATTACACTACAAGTGTGTTGTGTTATTTTTATGCTCTACCGATTTAATGAATTGTATTGTGTAACAAAGTTCTCTTTTTAGGCCAAAGCACTTTTCACTAGTATGGTCATTTCAAGACATATGATTGAAGTCTGGTGTTCATCTAAACACATCTTACAACTAAATAGATTTTTTTTTACGTAGTTTTTCCTCTTTTTCTACCCTTTGTTTTTGTCCATATATAAAGAAGTTTTCAGAGGAAAAAATAAGTAAAATTTATATGACAGCCAGTTTTGTACAAACCTGTCTTAATGTAAGGACATTATGTATTTCAAACTGTCATGTCAATTATATTGATGATATTTTTGGAAAGTTTCTAATATTAATAGCATTTTTTTTATCAATTTGTGAAGTCAGATAGAAGTAACCAAATATAAATGATAGAAGATCAATCTTGATCAGTTACATGTACAACGTCTATAATTATTTGCTCATTATCAAATCAAATATATTATTTATATATTTATAAATCAAATCTGAGTCGACGGTTTTTGTAAATATAAATTTTTGTATAAGTCAGAGTCAGTAAACTGGTAGACCTTCTGTATAAAGGAACCTTGTTCCAACAAATAGGTAATTGATAGGTAATTGAATCATATGATTATATTTTTTAAAAGTATAATTTAGTTACAATAAAAAGTTATTATATAACTTTATTTGGATATGGTGAATATATTTTTATGTTTAATATTTATTTTAAACTTATGTTATTAAAATTGATCTTTCAAGGGGCATAACTTATATTCTGCTTATCTGTAAAGTATAAAGCAATAAGATATCTTTCTTGTATTGAACTGTAAAAAATATGAACTTAAGAGATATTTTTCTTGTATTTGAATTATATTTATATTAAATGTATTACATGATATTACATGGTATTTGAGTAAATTATAACCTACTCCAGAGAACTTACACCAGGCTACCACAATGGTGGTACACAGAAGGATCCGCTCAGTCCAGACCAGAGAGAGAGAGAGAGAGAGAGAGAGAGAGAGAGAGAGAGAGAGAGAGAGAGAGAGAGAGAAAGAGAGAGAGAGAGAGAGAGAGAGAGATATTTGTGATTTACCAGACTGTAAATCATAGGACCATTCCATTGTGAACTTCAGAGACAATGAAGCTAAGACAGCATTTACCATAGAGACACTATTATGACACTTTTATTTTAATATTTGAACTCTGAATAGGTAAATTGTTGACTCTAGTACACATGATTTGAAACATCTGCCTTTATTCATATATAGTTGCAATTGTTCACATGATTGCAATTGTGTATATGCATTGTGTGTGTTGACACTGCAAAATCTAAAGTTATTTCTCTTTATTTGGATTACTCTTACCATTTTGAATTCAATTTGATTTTAAAAACTTTTCTTTGAAATTATCATTATAATTTTATAATTGCTATTCTAATTAGACACTTTTCTTGACAATAGCAAAAGACAGTGACTTATTTATTTCTCTAAATAACTTAACTTAACTGCATATTTGACTGATTTGAAATATCTTGCATATTTTTGTATGCGAATTGTAATAAGTAAATTCAGAGAAATTCAGTGATTCAGCGAAATACATTAAGAGAATTAAAGAAAAAATGAGAACGTTGGGATATTAATTCATTGTAAAAGTTTGTGACTATAAAGTGAAATCATTCTATCTGTGAACCAGTGAAATAATATATGAATCATTTAGTGCAATCATTTAGTTGTGAAAACCATTTATCTGCGAAATCATTGATCGATTGATATGAAAATACATGTAAAGAATCATATTGTTCGTTATTGAGAAAAATGCACTTACTCAGAATTCAGAATTGATGTAAAATTTGGATATGACTCAGTTATAGAATGCATAATTTTTTTTAATGATTATTGCATGCTGTCGTGTTACATGAAAATTGCTGATGCCTTTTTAAAAAAATCATAATAAAAGCATTTCGCAATAAATGTAAGTGTATCTTTATTTTTGAAGCATAGAATGATTTATCCATTTCACTGTAAAGTCAAAATTTACAATTTACAGTATAACAATCTGCCTTAGGCCATGTTGAAAAAATGCTTGATTTTAAAATTTTAGCAATTTCTGGAAATCGAGATCATTTGTAGTAATTTTATTATGATATTGCTTGTTAGTTTTAAACAGATTTCGCAACTGTTTAGCAGAACTTCAGAGTACATGCTTCTTGTGAAGAAGATAAAGTAAAATAAGATTGTCGCCAATAACAACGATCAAATGATGATTAATATATATTTGTGTTTAAATTACTTGCTAATTTTCATCATTTCTTTGTTTTTACACTTGACAACTTCCAAACCAAAAAATGAAAAAAAAAATTAATGAACACTAAAAAAATTGGCAAATTACGATACCAATATTATTGCAAAATAAAAAGCCAAAAAGTTATGACAAAAGCAAGATAATACTAACCGCATTACATATCTGCCTTGCGGGGAATGCTACTTATTCTTCAAAATATAAGCTTTGGTATTTGAACAATATTTCCAGCCTTATTTTACTATACACCATGCAAAGACCTCTAATGTATTAACATTACCTGATGTTAGAATATCAAAATGGAGTCGCTTCTTTTCATTTTAGCATCAATTAGACGGTCTCTTTTGAGGTATATTTTATGGTATATCATTGAATTTGATGAAGTCTAGCTCACATCTCTCAGACGTAAAAAGTATCGTGTTTTAACAAGTTTTATTAAAAAGATGTTGTCATGGACGCCTATGCAGATGTCACAACAGTATTTCACCGTACTAGGTTCACGTCAAAACCTAGCTGAGGCAAAACCATTCCCGAATTCTCCTTTGAACTTGGGCCGTTTCCGCCTGCGACAGGGGCTACCTTTTTATGGTCAAAAAAATGTGTAAGATGTCTGACTATTCACGTTTTGTAATAATGCGAGCTAGGTAGTTTTTTGTGATGGGTGTTGTTTTATATAGGAAGAGGGGTGATAAGTTCTTGGCTTATGGTCTTGTGCTTTTCAAGCACACGTGTAACTTTGACGTAAAAAAAACCTCGTGCCTTGCTTGTGTTTTTGATACTAAATTGGAGAAGAAGTGTCGTTTTAAAAAATATCAAAAGGATTTTCGCAGAAGTTTGTTTTGAATTTATAACTTGTATCTAAAGATGCTCATTTATGGTAGGGATATATAGTAAACTTAAATACTGTAGTGACACCTGCAATACATACAAGGTCTGCAGGAAAGGCCCGAGAAGTTGTCATTGGATGGAAGAACTGTTTTCATCAGCGTAACAGATGTCGTGTTAAAGAAAACCCGTAGCCATGTAAAAGGGTACGGGTTCTTTTAGAAAAATTGAACTCAGATAGAACACTTTTAGTATATTTTCGACGTTATCAAACAATATTAAATTGGCAAGAAGTTTTATTTCATATATACCAATATAATGGGTACAGTTATCACATAATACGCGAATTCATTTAAATATCTAAAAGTTATATTTTACTCATAGCAATGTTGAATCTTACACATTTTTATTGTTACTAAGTGTTTTTATTACTGCGTAATTTGTCCATACTGCACATAAATTAAATCATTAATAAAATCATATTTGCAAATTAAACGAGGTTAGCTGGTATTATTTTATAAAGATTATTACATATGTTTACTGTAGTATTTCAAGTAACTCGACAGTTATATTTTTTTTTCATAAATAATAATCAAATCATTGGTTTTGGATAATTATAAAATTACATATCAATGCAAATTCAAAGAAAAATATTTCTGAAATATTGCATACAGGAAACAAAGCCTAAAATAATGTTTATAAAAAGCAGCACAAATTATCGTGGAAAGGGACCGGTGTTAATCGAAAAATTTTGTATAAAAAATTTCTGCATTTTTATATAAAACATGGTGTTCATATCTGTAACATATTACATTTAAAAACACTCAAAACCTATTGATATTGTAGAATTATTCCAATTATTATAAAACACCAAAAACACAACTTAATGCATATAGCATCAATTTTTTTCTCGAAATAAATCACCATGATATTGCTTTTGGAGCACCCGTATCCGATATATAATAATGACATTTAAATGAAACTTATTGTTAATTTAATATTGGTATAACAAATGCATCTGCATGCAGGATAACTTGAAGATAATTAAGTTCTCCCTCCTGCATAGTTATGATTTTTCCAGACGACTTCTCCATGATACGACTTCTCCAGCATCCGCCAGTAGGTGGTGGCATATAGGAAACGCGAAAACGAAAGTGGAAGTAGATTTAGAAATCTGGCGACAAAAAAGCGCTGCAGCTATGCTTAGCGCTTTAAAAATCCCTTAACATTCTTACATGTATCCCACATGAATCATCAAATAGTTTATACATGTATTTACATTATTCTTTTAACAAATTAATGTTTTGGCTGTAAAGAGTAAGTGAAAGTATCTAAATTATTGCTAACATTATTATATCAATACGTTAGATAAAAGAAATAGCCGTCTTATATAATACTTGAAGTCTGACGTCATAGTGATTATTAATTGCACAATCCGTTTTTCCCTAGTAAGATGCTAAAGGTTTTTACTGATAGAAATTGGTATAAACTGGATCGTGTAGTTTTCAGCCTGCAGGTTCCATATAATTATGAATCAGTCAGTTTTCTGATAAGAAATAGAACAGAAAATACTCCGTAGATTTAAATATTTAATTTCATGAAACAAAACGTATGATAACATTCGCTAAAAAATTTGACTGTAATGTTGATTTAAAATATGTTTAGAAAGGCTCTTAAACATTTTAACCTCGTGTTTCAAAATCTATTGTTGTTCTGGAAATTGGTTATTTAAAATCAATTAATGATGCTTTAATATTAATCAAAGGTCTAACTAAAAAAAGCAAACAAACACATTTCTTAGTAAAATAATTAATAACCGTATAAATCATTGTCTTGCAAGATAAAACCATCAAATTGATATAATGATATGTTGTTATAGTGGCTAATACATACATTCTAAAATATCATATTTTCATTTTTTGCATCTTGAATTGTGCAAGTTTTCATATGTTTTGTATAATTGATAAATATCCATTGCTGTATGAAATCTGTAAAAGATTGTAATAGGAAGTACAACATCGTTTACTGCTTTCAAGTAATTATCTCCATAAAAACTTTGTTCAATGTGCATAACACTATCTACCACTTTTCCCATGTAGCTATTCACAAGCCACATTATGATATTGATTGTAAACAATACACAGTGTACTTTATACACAGGTATGTATCTTGAGACATTTTGAAGATGGACAATTTTGTTCGATGAATGTTGTAAGATAAGTATTGTTTGGAAATAGATACAGGCTATCTCAAATATCTTTTGAATAACTAATACTATGGACAGCATCCTAGAATCATCTTTATCATACAATAATCCTGCAATTAATCCGAATGTACTATATGCAACTGCTCCAGCAGTACAGAAGATCAGAATAAACCTACTGCTATTGATTCTATCTATACTATAACTAGCTTCCTTATATTGTTTATTACATAGAAAGAAAGCCAACATAATGACAATAAAAAGTTCAAGTTTAAACATACATTGAATGATCTCAGATGAGAGCTGGTAATGGTAACTTTGGTTTTCCATTGCCGAGGACATTATTACAGTGGTTAAAATTGGCAGACATAATACGATGGCAACTAAGACGCAGATATATACTGAGGAACTCCGAACAGCGGATCTTAAGCTAAGCATTCGGATGATCCTTTTATGTATATTCACATGATTGCTTACTTTGGGAGAACTATCACAAAGCAAGGGGGTTCTTTCGTCGTCTAGAGGAGGAACAAAAGATGGTTGACTATCCTTTTTCTCGAGCGATATCCACATTCGCAGCATCAATGAAACAGCAAGAAGACTGTACTCTGTCAAGGTCGGATTGACGTATACTTCGACTGATTTTCGAAAACTAGTTAAATCTGAAGTCCAAAAACAATCGTTTAGGTAGATTTTGGAATCGTTTGTCAAATATATTAAGTCATTGCTTAAGAGTGACCTAAAAAGTGTTCGAAACCACCGTATCGCATGGGTTAAAATTATGGTCGAAATTCCGTAATTTACAAGAGTAGAAGACGTTAATCGATATGCAGAGTAAGAACTTATAAAGCCGAGTTGTCCTGTTAGAAATATTATCTCAAATGTATGCGTAACAATACTGACTACGTAATCTCCTTGAAATTGTTCTTTGCCTTGCTCGTCTATGCACTCAAAATTTATTGCCATATCGACTGCACAATGTAGAATATTAATGATTCCAAAGATCCAGAGAAAGCATAATTTCATCCGAATTGTGACATCTTCTGCGTTTTTTTCCAGGGACTGATCTCCATTTTTATGTACAACTATCCAGATAATGTATGTAAACAGCCCACTGATGGTTGTTAAAATGGCTTCTAATCCCCAGACTACAGGACTATGACCGGCATACTCTTGAACGGTTGAAAATACTATGATAATAACCAGGCAAATAGAACAGGCGCACGCCGAAACTACACCTGAAAAAATTCTTTTCCGTTGCTGACTATTCTCGGGTATCCTTTCCGAACTCATTATGTCCCTTAAATCGTCTAGGTTTGCCATTAGTAGAAACTCAAATCTTCTATTATCTTTTTTATCTGAAAAAAATGTAATGAATATGATCCATATTATTTAAAAGCATAATTACTTTGTGCCTTTGACTTACATAAAAACAAATTTTTAAAGAACGAGTCCAAATTTAATAGACATTGTCTCAAAATATAGAATAGCCTTACTTTAAAAAGTTACCTTGATTCTTGCTTCGCTCTGTTGTATGGTTGTTTTTAAAGTTTTCCTCATAAATGTTTTCACCTTTACTTAGACAATATATGGACACGTGATTGAAAAGGAAGTTAGTTGTGTTAAAGGAAGTTTTTGTATTCTAAATTCCTAATAAAGAAAGTGACAGTAAAAGAATCTGAGTAAATGGCAACATCTTTCTGTCGTTTTGTGGTCGTGAGCATACTTTTCAACTCTAAAGTTGTTTATACCCTTTCTTAATTTCAACAGAACTTTATACAAAACAGTGTTCTTAAAATGATTAATTTTCGGTGGGTTTCGTATACCCAGTTTTTATGAAATTCAAAATGCTTAAAATCAAATTCGAAAAAAAATTATAAATATCTTTTGGATATTTGAATTTTGGTATTTATTGAAAGGCGCGTATGGGGACCCATCATTGTGGTTTCTCAAACAAAATAAGAAAACACTGATAGTTTTCTTCTCAAGTTGTATGTATGAGAAAAATGTCTTATATGGTGTTATGTACAATTCCAATTTTGCTACAAAATTAATATCAATTGTTGGATTTGAACCCTATTCTTTGTTATAAACTGGGTATCTACATGTATACATTTGCGTTTTGAAACTTCTAATTTTATATTTTTAAGTACATGTATCTGTTAGTATCCCATTTTCTGGCATTTTTTGGTACATTTCATAAGGACATATTTTTGATCCAGATAAATTACAACTACTGAAAAATCAATAAAAATACTAATCTTGCCAAAATTCTTCCTCAATATTTCAATTTTGAGTGTTTTGAAAGTTCCTCTAGAGGAATAGTAAAAATAAAATAGACTAGGAAATATTTGAATTGACTTCAGTATGTTGATAACCGACCACGTTGACAGTTTAAATCAGCTTTTATCGGACACATTTCTCACTGTCTTTATATATCATTATAATATAGTTGATACAGTATGTAACGAATGAATGACATTTATACGGTAGTATCAGAAACTCGATCCGTATTGAATTATATTTGAATGAGGTTTAAAGTTTTTCAATAATATTATTATGTTAAAATGAAAAGGTGGCTTAAATGATATCCCCAGTGGGCGATGAACAAAGATGGGCGACGAACAAAGATGGGAGACCAATTCAATTTCAAGGACCAAATTTTCTTTTAAAGTTTAACTAGAAGAAATTTAGAAGCTATAGTAATGCCGCAAACTTTTTCTTTTTGCCGCAAGATTTTCTAAACCTAAAGGTATCAAATTTTGCAAAGGTAGAACTAAACTGACACAGACTGCTTTTTCATTTGGTTCAATCGATTTAAAACTCGCTCTTTACGATATGCTGAAAAAGATCAGACAACATCCCATACAAAAACATCTCAGCGACCTTTTAAGGTAGCAAGGGACAGTTTCGAATAAAGTACCCGTCAATATTTTTGTAAAATTGAGAGTTGCTGTACTTGAAGGCTTATGAGTGTTGCTAAAATTCATGAAATGATTTTTAATGAATATCATTAGTTAGAGGGGTGTCTCTTGTTGAAATTGATATGCAATATGTAGGCCCCTTATGTTAGGTACATGAGAATCAGAAGTAAAATGCGAAACCTGCGGCTTTGACTGTTGTGCTGACTTTACACAGTGAAATTGCTAGTTACAGACGGGAGGTAAAATAACACGAAAAGTAGGT
Organism: Magallana gigas; assembly: GCF_963853765.1. Taxonomy (NCBI): domain Eukaryota; kingdom Metazoa; phylum Mollusca; class Bivalvia; order Ostreida; family Ostreidae; genus Magallana; species Magallana gigas. The sequence continues at coordinate 31,446,922 of NC_088860.1, forward strand.
GGATGGGACATTGTACACTATACACCGGTAAGTTTCTGACATGTGATAGTGCAGCATGCACGCGGTACGGAAGGTCAACCCTCTGCAGGGAATTAGCTGGGGGAGGTCTAAAGAGCTGAAAAATCATGAAAAATTAGCAAAATATGAAAGGGTCAAAATCTCATAAAAACCAGTATGTAGAGAATTTTACAGGTTTTGATTAGCAATTTTCTTCAGAAATTGGTGATTGGCCTTATAAAGAGTGAATTAAAGGTATTTGTGCTGAATGGGAACTGAGGAAACTCTAGTTACAGAGTTCCGAAGACATGCATCCCTTGGCTACAATGAATTGGATCAAAAAAACTGTCCCCTGCCACCTTCAAGACTACATGGTATTTTCATATTTCTCCTTTAAGTGTAATTTTGAGTGGATTTTGTACCATAAGTAATACATTTTGTGAAAATGGATGATTTTCTTGGCTATAGATGTCATGACATCATTTATTAGCTAAAATATTCAAGGGGAGTAACTCCCTCTTAAATGTGTAGAATGACCACCACTAGAGTAAATTGGCTTAGAGAGTAGGCATTTCCTATCCTGATGACAATTCATAGGCTTAAGTTAATTACTGAGATAAGAATAAAGACTTTAAAACAGTTTTTATCAATTAAATCATTAAATTCATGAATTGGCAGCCATTTTGCTGTCTGATTTTATGAAATAACATTAGTCCACCTGACTTATATCACCCAATTTTTTTAAAACAGCATATTTTTATTTCAAATGAACTTTACATGTAGACAAATGCAGTTATCAAAGTATACCATATGTCAAAAAACTCAAGTTTTTGCTCCTTCCTATCAAAAAATGGTATTTTAGATGTATTTACAGAATTGAAAAAGCCACCCCCTCTTTCCAATGGACTCCATTACCATTACATGTAGGATATGTAACTGTACATTTGACCTTGAAATAACATCTGCTATGATAATTACTCTTGAAATGAACAAAAAACAACATATGTTTACCCTTTTATTGTATATATGCATCAAAAATGTAGAAAAACATGTAAAATTTGAACCTTTTTCATGGAATTCTCATCCGTCCCCAGGTACCCGGGTGTGTTTGAATTTCATTTTAATTAAACGCACATGTCACACTTGTAGGTCTTACTAATTTACCAGGCTGAAGCTAGCAGCCACAAACAGCAGCCACTAAGACCGTAGAAGCTAGCAGCCAATAAGGAAATTCATCAAAGTACTGAGAGTACTCGAACAAAAGTTTTTATTTTACTTAATTATCGACATATTTTAATTAATATCAAAATGATTAATGCTCAATAATTTGTACGAGCATTGGCGACTTCCAAAGCAGTAAAGCTCGCCTGGATAAGAGTTATAAATGCGTCTTTGTTGGATAAAAATGAAATACGTTTATACGGGTCATAAGTTATGAAAATAATGTTATCCCAAGTGTAGTCTTATTGATACAAATAGAAAAACTATATACATCGTATAAAGTGATTAAAAATTAAAAAGACATCGTATTATTACAATATGAGACCATAGAACACCCAGCATTGTGATTTTATTCTCATAAAAAAATTATCATATGTATCAGTCAAAAACAGCGAAAATCATCAGGTGAAATTGGGAATTTTTTGTCTCAGCCATGTTTTGACGTGAACCTTCGAAGAATACAACAATGACAATGAAAAAGGTCGGTTTAGCTCACCCGAACTTTGTCATATTTTAGCATTTCACACTGCTATATGGGTGAGCGGCGGGCCATTATCTCTTTTATCTTTGAAGTGTGCATTAAACGGATACTAGGGCAGTGTAGGGGACCTATGGGGCTATTATTTCCCGGTCTCAAATTTGGGCTGTAGGGGTACGACCAAGTGGCTCCCATGGGTTCTGGCTCATTTCAGGGGTTTATATCTAACTTGAGATTGACCACAAGAACTTGATATCACTAGGATTAGGTAGATGACCTCAATAGGTATTCATAATAAGCGATAGAGGGCACCTATGACCCCTGCAAGGGTCCAGTTAGCTCACCCAAACTTTGTCATATTTTAGCATTTCACAATGATATAGGGGTTAAAAGTGGTCCATTATCTTCCTTATCTTTGAAGTGTGCATCAAACGAATCACAGGGTAGTGTAGGGGGCATATGGGGCTATTAATTCCCGGTCTCAAATTTAGGCTGTAGGGGTACCACCAAGTGGCTCCCAGGGGTTCTGGCTCATTTCAGGGGTTTATATCTCACTTGAGATTGACCACAAGAACTTGATAACACTTGGATTAGGTAGAGGGCCTCAAGAGGTATTCATAATAAGCGTTAGAGGGCACCTATGACCCCTACAAGGGTTCGGTTAGCTCACCCGAACTTTGTCATATTTTAGCATTTCACACTGCTATATGGGTGAGCGGCGGGCCATTATCCCTTTTATCTTTGAAGTGTGCATTAAACGGATACCAGGGCAGTGTAGGGGACCTATGGGGCTATTATTTCCCGGTCTCAAATTTGGGCTGTAGGGGTACGACCAAGTGGCTCCCATGGGTTCTGGCTCATTTAAGGGGTTTATATCTCACTTGAGATTGACCACAAGAACTTGATAACACTACGATGTAGAGGACCTCAATAGGTATTCATAATAAGCGATTGAGGGCACCTATGACCCCTGCAAGGGTCTAGTTAGCTCACCCAAACTTTGTTATATTTTAGCATTTCACAATGATATAGGGGTTAAAAGTGGTCCATTATCTTCCTTATCTTTGAAGTGTGCATCAAACAAATAACAGGGTAGTGTAGGGGGCATATGGGGCTCTTATTTCCTGGTCTCAGATTTGGGCTGTAGGGGTACCACCAAGTGGCTCCCAGGGGTTCTGGCTCATTTCAGGGGTTTATATCTCACTTGAGATTGACCACAAGAACTTGATAACACTGGGATTAGGTAGAGGGGCTCAAGAGGTATTCATAATAAGCGTTAGAGGGCACCTACCTATGACCCCTACAAGGGTCCAGTTAGCTCACCCAAACTTTGTCATATTTAACCATTTCACACTGCTATATGGGTGAGCGGCGGGCCATTATCTCTTTTATCTTTGAAGTGTGCATTAAACGGATACCAGGGCAGTGTAGGGGATCTATGGGGCTATTATTTCCCGGTCTCAAATTTGGACTGTAGGGGTACCACCAAGTGGCTCCCAGGGGTTCTGGCTCATTTAAGGGGTTTATATCTCACTTGAGATTGACCATAAGAACTTGATAACACTAGGATTAGGTAGATGACCTCAATAGGTATTCATAATAAGCGATAGAGGGCACCTATGACCCCTGCAAGGGTCCAGTTAGCTCACCCAAACTTTGTCATATTTTAGCATTTCACAATGATATATCATATAGGGGTTAAAAGTGGCCCATTATCTTCCTTATCTTTGAAGTGTGCATCAAACGAATCACAGGGTAGTGTAGGGGGCATATGGGGCTATTATTTCCCGGTCTCAGATTTGGGCTGTAGGGGTACGACCAAGTGGCTCCCATGGGTTCTGGCTCATTTAAGGGGTTTATATCTCCACAAGAACTTGATAACACTTGGATTAAGGCCCTCTACCTAATCCCAGTGTTATCAAGTTCTTGTGGTCAATCTCAAGTGAGATATAAATCCCTGAAATGAGCCAGAACCCATGGGAGCGGGAAATATTAGCCCCATATGCCCCCTACACTACCCTGTTATTCGTTTGATGCACACTTCAAAGATAAGGAAGATAATGGACCACTTTTAACCCCTATATCAGTGTGAAATGCTAAAATATGACAAAGTTCGGGTGAGCTAACCGAACCCTTGTAGGGGTCATAGGTGCCCTCTAACGCTTATTATGAGTACCTCCTGAGGTCCTCTACCTAATCCAAGTGTTTGCAAGTTCCTGTGGCCAATCTCAAGTGAGATATAAATCCCTGAAATGAGCCAGAACCCCTGGGAGCCACTTGGTGGTACCCCTACAGCCCAAATCTGAAACCGGAAAATAATAGCCCCATATGCCCCCTACACTACCCTGTTATTCGATTGATGCACACTTCAAAGATAAGGAAGATAATGGACCACTTTTAACCCCTATATCATTGTGAAATGCTAAAATATGACAAAGTTCGGGTGAGCTAACTGGACTCTTGCAGGGGTCATAGGTGCCCTTTAACGCTTATTCTGAATACCTCCTGAGGCCCTCTACCTAATCCTAGTGTTACCAAGTTCTTGTGGTCAATCTCGAGTGAGATATAAACCCCTGAAATGAGCCAGAACCCCTGGGAGCCACTTGGTGGTACCCCTACAGCCTAAATTTGAGACCGGGAATTAATAGCCCCATATGCCCCCTACACTACCCTGTGATTCGTTTGATGCACACTTCAAAGATAAGGAAGATAATGGACCACTTTTAACCCCTATATCATTGTGAAATGCTAAAATATGACAAAGTTCGGGTGAGCTAACTGGACTTTTGCAGGGGTCATAGGTGCCCTCTAACGCTTATTCTGAATACCTCCTGAGGCCCTCTACCTAATCCTAGTGTTACCAAGTTCTTGTGGTCAATCTCGAGTGAGATATAAACCCCTGAAATGAGCCAGAACCCCTGGGAGCCACTTGGTGGTACCCCTACAGCCTAAATTTGAGACCGGGAATTAATAGCCCCATATGCCCCCTACACTACCCTGTGATTCGTTTGATGCACACTTCAAAGATAAGGAAGATAATGGACCACTTTTAACCCCTATATCATTGTGAAATGCTAAAATATGACAAAGTTCGGGTGAGCTAACTGGACTCTTGCAGGGGTCATAGGTGCCCTCTAACGCTTATTCTGAATACCTCCTGAGGCCCTCTACCTAATCCTAGTGTTACCAAGTTCTTGTGGTCAATCTCGAGTGAGATATAAACCCCTGAAATGAGCCAGAACCCCTGGGAGCCACTTGGTGGTACCCCTACAGCCTAAATTTGAGACCGGGAATTAATAGCCCCATATGCCCCCTACACTACCCTGTGATTCGTTTGATGCACACTTCAAAGATAAGGAAGATAATGGACCACTTTTAACCCCTATATCATTGTGAAATGCTAAAATATGACAAAGTTCGGGTGAGCTAACTGGACTCTTGCAGGGGTCATAGGTGCCCTCTAACGCTTATTCTGAATACCTCCTGAGGCCCTCTACCTAATCCTAGTGTTACCAAGTTCTTGTGGTCAATCTCGAGTGAGATATAAACCCCTGAAATGAGCCAGAACCCCTGGGAGCCACTTGGTGGTACCCCTACAGCCTAAATTTGAGACCGGGAATTAATAGCCCCATATGCCCCCTACACTACCCTGTGATTCGTTTGATGCACACTTCAAAGATAAGGAAGATAATGGACCACTTTTAACCCCTATATCATTGTGAAATGCTAAAATATGACAAAGTTCGGGTGAGCTAACTGGACTCTTGCAGGGGTCATAGGTGCCCTCTAACGCTTATTCTGAATACCTCCTGAGGCCCTCTACCTAATCCTAGTGTTACCAAGTTCTTGTGGTCAATCTCGAGTGAGATATAAACCCCTGAAATGAGCCAGAACCCCTGGGAGCCACTTGGTGGTACCCCTACAGCCTAAATTTGAGACCGGGAATTAATAGCCCCATATGCCCCCTACACTACCCTGTGATTCGTTTGATGCACACTTCAAAGATAAGGAAGATAATGGACCACTTTTAACCCCTATATCATTGTGAAATGCTAAAATATGACAAAGTTCGGGTGAGCTAACTGGACTCTTGCAGGGGTCATAGGTGCCCTCTAACGCTTATTCTGAATACCTCCTGAGGCCCTCTACCTAATCCTAGTGTTACCAAGTTCTTGTGGTCAATCTCGAGTGAGATATAAACCCCTGAAATGAGCCAGAACCCCTGGGAGCCACTTGGTGGTACCCCTACAGCCTAAATTTGAGACCGGGAATTAATAGCCCCATATGCCCCCTACACTACCCTGTGATTCGTTTGATGCACACTTCAAAGATAAGGAAGATAATGGACCACTTTTAACCCCTATATCATTGTGAAATGCTAAAATATGACAAAGTTCGGGTGAGCTAACTGGACTCTTGCAGGGGTCATAGGTGCCCTCTAACGCTTATTCTGAATACCTCCTGAGGCCCTCTACCTAATCCTAGTGTTACCAAGTTCTTGTGGTCAATCTCGAGTGAGATATAAACCCCTGAAATGAGCCAGAACCCCTGGGAGCCACTTGGTGGTACCCCTACAGCCTAAATTTGAGACCGGGAATTAATAGCCCCATATGCCCCCTACACTACCCTGTGATTCGTTTGATGCACACTTCAAAGATAAGGAAGATAATGGACCACTTTTAACCCCTATATCATTGTGAAATGCTAAAATATGACAAAGTTCGGGTGAGCTAACTGGACTCTTGCAGGGGTCATAGGTGCCCTCTAACGCTTATTCTGAATACCTCCTGAGGCCCTCTACCTAATCCTAGTGTTACCAAGTTCTTGTGGTCAATCTCGAGTGAGATATAAACCCCTGAAATGAGCCAGAACCCCTGGGAGCCACTTGGTGGTACCCCTACAGCCTAAATTTGAGACCGGGAATTAATAGCCCCATATGCCCCCTACACTACCCTGTGATTCGTTTGATGCACACTTCAAAGATAAGGAAGATAATGGACCACTTTTAACCCCTATATCATTGTGAAATGCTAAAATATGACAAAGTTCGGGTGAGCTAACTGGACTCTTGCAGGGGTCATAGGTGCCCTCTAACGCTTATTCTGAATACCTCCTGAGGCCCTCTACCTAATCCTAGTGTTACCAAGTTCTTGTGGTCAATCTCGAGTGAGATATAAACCCCTGAAATGAGCCAGAACCCCTGGGAGCCACTTGGTGGTACCCCTACAGCCTAAATTTGAGACCGGGAATTAATAGCCCCATATGCCCCCTACACTACCCTGTGATTCGTTTGATGCACACTTCAAAGATAAGGAAGATAATGGACCACTTTTAACCCCTATATCATTGTGAAATGCTAAAATATGACAAAGTTCGGGTGAGCTAACTGGACTCTTGCAGGGGTCATAGGTGCCCTCTAACGCTTATTCTGAATACCTCCTGAGGCCCTCTACCTAATCCTAGTGTTACCAAGTTCTTGTGGTCAATCTCGAGTGAGATATAAACCCCTGAAATGAGCCAGAACCCCTGGGAGCCACTTGGTGGTACCCCTACAGCCTAAATTTGAGACCGGGAATTAATAGCCCCATATGCCCCCTACACTACCCTGTGATTCGTTTGATGCACACTTCAAAGATAAGGAAGATAATGGACCACTTTTAACCCCTATATCATTGTGAAATGCTAAAATATGACAAAGTTCGGGTGAGCTAACTGGACTCTTGCAGGGGTCATAGGTGCCCTCTAACGCTTATTCTGAATACCTCCTGAGGCCCTCTACCTAATCCTAGTGTTACCAAGTTCTTGTGGTCAATCTCGAGTGAGATATAAACCCCTGAAATGAGCCAGAACCCCTGGGAGCCACTTGGTGGTACCCCTACAGCCTAAATTTGAGACCGGGAATTAATAGCCCCATATGCCCCCTACACTACCCTGTGATTCGTTTGATGCACACTTCAAAGATAAGGAAGATAATGGACCACTTTTAACCCCTATATCATTGTGAAATGCTAAAATATGACAAAGTTCGGGTGAGCTAAACCGACCCTTTTCACTGTGAATGTTGTATTCGAAGGTTCACGTCAAAACATGGCCGAGACAAAATAATCCCAATTTCACCTGATGATTTTCGCTGTTTTTGACTGCGATATATGATAATACGATGTCGTTTTAATTTTCGATTGATGTTGTTTCCGGGGGAGTAAAAAGGCCCGAGGATAAATTTTTAAACACCCACATGTTCAACTTTGATGTAAACAATTTATCTTGCCACACTGAGTTGGCTTTGGGTTTTTATTGTATTTGTATCGTTTTATGCCTTTTAATTTACTTTAATTGATCATTTCTTTTATATCATAATACGCTTGCATATCACTTTATACGATGCATATAGTTTTTCTATTTGTATCAATAAGTCTTCGCTAAGTATTATTTTCATAACTTATCACCCGTATAGACGTATTTCATTTATATCCAACATAGAAGCATTTATAACTCTTTTCCAGGCGAGCTTTACTGCTTTTGAAGTCGTCAATGCTCGTACAAATTATTGAGCATTAATCATTTTGATATTAATTAAAATATGTCGATAATTAAGTAAAATATATTTTTTCTGTTCAAGTACCCTCAGTACTTTGATGAATTTCCTTATTGGCTGCTAGCTTCTACGGGCTTAGTGGCTGCTGTTAGTGGCTGCTAGCTTCAGCCTGGTTACTAATTTAGCAAAGTTAAAATGAGACTAGAAACCAGAATATATAAGATATCCACTAAATATGATTATAGGCTTAGTTTTTCATGAAAACAAGAAATCACATGTAGGGCGACATGACTTTTTGTGAATAAAAATGCTACGAATCATCCATTTACCAAAAAAGATCAATTTTAAATATCAGTGATGGTTGTTTTCAAATATGTGTAAGAAATGACTCAAGGAAACTGCCACAAGTTTCATAATATTAGGTTAAAGTGTTCAAACTAATGCTTCTTGTGAAAATCAAAAGATAGGGGGAGGGTATACATGTAAAGGGATTTCTAAGTGATGTGATGCTTTTATCATGATAATATCAAGCAGATGCATGTAGTATTCAATAAGGTTTCTTATTTAAGGAGGTTGAACAACAGTTGACCTCTAAAAGATTAGGTAAAGATGCTTTATTTATGGAGAGCCCTGTGAATCTGTGTTAAATAGAGGAAAGTGGAAATGGTGGGTTCACTTAAATGGCCATATTTTTCTTAAACCTCAATGGAATTGGCAAAATGTGGTGTACTTTTTTTCAGAATAGCATAAGCTTTGTAATTTTAAGACAAGATGACTTTTCAGAGAATGTGAGTGTATGTTAAAGGTAGCAAGGGACAGTTTCGAATAAAGTACCCGTCAATATTTTTGTAAAATTGAGAGTTGCTGTACTTGAAGGCTTATGAGTGTTGCTAAAATTCATGAAATGATTTTTAATGAATATCATTAGTTAGAGGGGTGTCTCTTGTTGAAATTGATATGCAATATGTAGGCCCCTTATGTTAGGTACATGAGAATCAGAAGTAAAATGCGAAACCTGCGGCTTTGACTGTTGTGCTGACTTTACACAGTGAAATTGCTAGTTACAGACGGGAGGTAAAATAACACGAAAAGTAGGTGGATGGGACATTGTACACTATACACCGGTAAGTTTCTGACATGTGATAGTGCAGCATGCACGCGGTACGGAAGGTCAACCCTCTGCAGGGAATTAGCTGGGGGAGGTCTAAAAAGCTGAAAAATCATGAAAAATTAGCAAAATATGAAAGGGTCAAAATCTCATAAAAACCAGTATGTAGAGAATTTTACAGGTTTTGATTAGCAATTTTCTTCAGAAATTGGTGATTGGCCTTATAAAGAGTGAATTAAAGGTATTTGTGCTGAATGGGAACTGAGGAAACTCTAGTTACAGAGTTCCGAAGACATGCATCCCTTGGCTACAATGAATTGGATCAAAAAAACTGTCCCCTGCCACCTAAGGGGAGATGTCCGGTTATCTTGTACACGTAAACTAATGTGTAAACATTTCAATTCTAAAACTGACTTATGTATACCAAATATTGACCAAAATTGCTTTCAAAAGTTCAAAAGCAATAAATATGTGGTTTAAAATGTTGTATTACACCCAAACTGCTCACAAGTGCAGAATTGTGACTTTAAAGTCACTTGGAAAGTTTTCGGCAGAAACAAACTAGTTCAAGAAATGTTTAATTTTTTGTCCTCATTGTACAAAATGGCAAACCTAAATAGGCAATGAAATCTATCTTGTTAAATATTGGCTGGTAGCTCGAACGTGTGGGATTTTTTTTATCATCGATAAACCTTAATCCCAGGGGTGCTTCGTGTAGTAAACAAGGTCATACAAGTGCATGTTTTAATTCTAAGTGGGTGTTTTTGTTGTTCACGAAAAAAATTACGTTGGACGAATAATACACACAATTTTGCCTCGAAAAAACTTAATTTCGCATGACCTAGACAGATAATTATTGGACTTATAAGGTCTATCAACTATTTCATGACAGTCACCATTTTATTGATGCTTGGATCTAACTGGTTGCCATTTTTAATGTATGTTCATAATTAAAGGTCGTTCTGAGATGACGTTGTTAAATCTTGCAACAGAGTGGGTTTACAAGTCTAAATTAAGTTCGGTGACAGTAGGGCAATTATTGCCAGATACAGTGTAGCGATTATTTTGAACATTGGTTAATATCCAATTTGAAGCGATTGCTGGTCGTATTTTACCAACATTAGGCAATTATTTTCTGCCAAAAATTCCGTATAGCAGAAACCACAATACAGATATATTCCCTCTGTCTCCCTATTTTCATTGACAAATAATTTTAATAGAAATAGCTTGCGTGATAACTTTTCAAATCAATATATCAAACATTTCAATTATGTTTATATTGTATACATGTTATAATAAAAAAATTAAACATAGTAGATATTTTAATATAATTTTTAGAAGTAAGCAATCTATGTAGTATAGATCTAAACCAGTAAGATTTCAACAATAATTTTTCAATTGAAAGCATCAATTAAACATGTGCGTTGATTTTCATTTCATTGGTATTGGAAGATCGAAATACACTTGCTAGACTTGAATCATTATGACAATTAACATGTAATCAGTGCATGATGAATCGAAAATCTTGCAAAATTAAAGCTTAAGGGTTTATATATTTTGTCCCCTGCTTTTTCTCTTACTCATTCTTTCGTTCCTTCTTTTTCGTTGTAAAAGAAATACCCTTCACAATATAAAAATATTTTTAAATGTAAAATTTTATGTGAACAATTCATTTAAAAAACGAATTTATCTTAATGTAAGAGTCGCATTAAAAAAAATTATAAAAAGTCATATCATCTTAAGTTTATCTATTTAGTCAATTCTAAATATTTTAATAAATCTCATACTTAAGGACATCTTTAAAAAAATATTTTGTGATATGTTTTAAGAAATATTCCAGATTCAATTCAGTAAAACACAAGATCAATTTTTGTTAAATCATAATTGGGGAACTCTTTGAATAATCTTTAAGATTTGAGCAACTGGAAATAAATCCTAGGAATAATCAAATCAGGCATAATTATTCAAAAGTAGCTTAAAATGTGGGGTTTGAGAGGGCAACTACCTTTTAATCTAGCTTTACGTCAATAATTAAAACAACTGTCTATTTTTTTCTTTATACTCTTATGAATGCGTATTCATGTTCATTACAGTATCAAGTTTAAATTTTACGGAATTGGTTTAGGATCAAAGACATAAAAAAGGATATCTTGGTTGAGAACTACTGATCAAAGTTGCCTATATTATACTTCACCGGAATGACACTTATCCATAATGATATTTCTACATATATTGTTTTGCATGTAATCTTTGCGTTTCCATTTTGTCAATAACAGTAAATTTCATTTTTAATAAATGGTTTTACTTTGTGGTCAATCATATAATTATTTACTTTTATTGATTATAATTCCAAAAACAGTCATAATGAATAAAATTATTTCCTGGACGTGATCGTGTATTTGATACAAAACATTTCCTTAAAATGTCAGTTTCTATACGCAACATAACGGTAATCTCGATTTTAAAAACTTTGAACTCTGGAAGTATTTTGTTAACGCCCGTCTTCTATGTTTGTGTCGACTATTAAAAATCAAATGTTTATAAACCATTAATGAAAATCGTCCATATTTGAAATTAAAATGTTTGGCTATAATTTTATATTAATATGCAGTACCGATCAGACTAAACCTAACAACATCAGAGTACTAGTAAACCTCAACTGAACTCCAGGTTTACTTTTGAGGTGTATTTGGAGTTTACTCTGGGTTTACTTTTTGAAAATATGGGTCCACTCGGTGCTTGCTTAAGGTTTACTCGGGGTTTACTTTGGGTTTCCTTGGAAATTGCTAGGGAGATCAACTGTACGTATTTAAGTATGAAGCAGACCCGTCTTTTATCTTACCATCCTACTTCCTGTACTTCTTGCCCCTTGTATATTCTGAATACACAGTTAGCGTCTGCTTTCAGGGGTATATTTCTTACCGTTTTTAAAAAATACACGTAAGAGAGTTAATTGTAATTGTAAATTATGTTTAAATTACAAAGAATTGAGAGCTCTGTGTTTTCCTTATATCTCTACGACTGACACTAAAATTTGGTAAACCGTTTGAAATTTATAAAGAAAACAGAAGAAATTGACCAAAATCGTGACCATGTTCTTTTGAAACCACTTTAATGCCTTAAATCGTTTGCAATGTTGCTTGGCAAAATATTAAATAGTGAATTATGATAGCAATACAACTGTCCCAATTACTCCAAAGAATAAAAATAAATAACTTTTAATGTGCAATTTTCGTACACATTTATAAATTCAATTAATAAACGAAATATATAAATAAGCTGGACAATGACTTTTTTTTTTTTTATTAATCATTCCAAACAGTATATTTATTTCAAGCGCAACTTACATAAATATAAATACATCCCATTTAGGAATATTAAAATAAATAATACTTATTATAATATCAATTATATTTTCTGCAGCGTTCGTAAAAGTGCATCGATGCGTGAAAACGATAGAAGATTGTTATTGGTAACAGGCCACTACGAATTCTGTTCCAGTTTTCCTTTCCAAAGAAACAGACCTCTATCAGCATAGTGCGGGTCTGAGTGTCAAAGAGAATGCTAACCACAAGCCACAGAACCAAGTTTATGAGACAAAGAGTTCCAAAAAGCCGTTTGATGGTTTGTATTTTCTTTGGATCTGTACATTTCTCCATGTGCCATGCCTGTCGAATAAGGATCGTTTGTAAAAGCATTGTGAGCAATTCAAGAATATTCTTTGCCAAAGCTGTTGAGCGAATTTTTGAAATGGATAGGTTAGGAACATCCTCGATGCATTCAGTCACTTCGATTGTAGCCAGAGTTTCAAATGTGCAATACACGATAGCACCTATCAAAGTCATTACAAGAAGAAAACTTGTATTCTTAGAAAAGGTTGTAATCCTGATATTTCTCCACTGGGAGAAGTTTCGTAATTGAACAAATGTTGCAACTATCAAAGCGAAGTGTTCAATGTAAAATATTAAAAGTATTGTGACAAATGCTTCGTAATATCTGAAACTGGATTGCTCGGAGTAGAGAATCACAACGCTTGAAACCACATACGGAAGACTTAGAAGAGTTCCAACTAATATACAAATGTAGAATGTGTTAGTAATTACGTATTGGCGCCGAGGTGTGCTCGATGAATTGTCAACAGGTTCACTAATTAGCGATGTTGTTTCATCAACTCCTGTTACATAGTTGAACTCGTCCTCCTCTTCGTCAGGAGTACCATTCCAGGAAGAAACTAGCATCATCATAAACAGTTCAGCCGCTAGCAAGCTAAACTCCGTGATGGCTGGTTTTGTAAAGGGGTTTAACTTATTTCTAAATTCTTGATTACTTTGCTGAAAAAAGCATGAATTTTGAAAAGTAATTGTTTTGTTGTCAATGTTCAGGGTTGTTGGTGTTGTCCTGTAAAAATTCAAAAACCATATAACTAAATGTGATAGGATAACACAAGAAATCATGTAATTCTGGATTATTGAAGTCACGAAGGAATAACTGGCAAATGAACTTAGAAAACCTAGCTGTGCCAAATAAAACAAGATTTTAAAAGAGTGCGTTGCAACCCCTAGTTCAAAATCTCCTTCAATAATGTATGGTCGATTTGAAATCAAACAGTCGACGTTTACAGCAACATCGTAGCACGCCATGATTATGCACATCAATCCAAATATCCACAGAAAAACGATCTTTATTCTATGGGTTAGATGTCTGTTTGAATCGTTTCGCAGTTGCCGTCTGTTCCGTCTGAGTACTGAGACCCATAATCCAATGGTCGAGAGAACTCCTAATGGAATCACCATTCCTTCTACAGTCCACGACTTGGTTTCGATCTCGCCGGGATGTTGAGAGGTATTGACAATGATAAAGACAACACAGAAAGAAGTTAACACTAGTCCGAAAGCACCCGATGAAAAGCGCCCATCTTGTCCATTAATGGCATGGTTTAGAGAATTAACGATATGCATTTCGTTTTTTGCGGAACTTAAATAAATGCGTTTAGTCTTGAACTATTGATTTCTTAAACTGTTATACTTTAACCGAGTGCCTTATTCATATTTCCCGTCTGTGAAATTCCTTCCTTCATTTTATTGTTTTTTAAAGCATGATTTATATCTATTGTTTAATAGAACCTAATAATTTCCTCTTTAGACTGTTTTATTCTGTTGTGTTTGTTAATCTAAATAAAAATGGTGCATAAACAATGCATAACCAATAAAATTAAGGACGTGACCAAAACATGTTTATAAACATTTCTCGTTTTAGATGCGTCGCAGAATGAATGGCGGAAGGGAACTAAGAACAGATGCTATAATTTCAATTAAAACATAATTTAACCCGATTTGTATTTGAATTACACTGTTTTACTAAAATGCAAGTAATCAAAACCCAAACAAAGCCTGAAGTAAATGTAACTTAAGATCCACCTCAATATGTCATTTGACGTATCTCAAGACATATCTTAAAACCACATGAGCTTTGTTTATATAACAAATATAAAGAATTGTGAGCTTTGTATCTCGCTTATAAATTCAAATTGACATTCAAATTTTGGATGACTGTTAGAAATGCTTTCAAAAAAACCTTTGTAAACTTTAATAACATAATACATTTTAACCAAAACTTGGACCATGCCCCTTTAAGTTTTGTCAAATTTCTGAAATAACAAAATATCAACAAAAATGTGTAAATAGTATTGTGAGTGTTTAACATTTGATATTACTTCAATAATCAATTACATTTTTAAAGACTATGTGACTAATGTGATGTGTTGATTTGATTCACCTATGGCGGTAATTCATTTTCGTATCACATATTACATGTGTAAATACGATCAGTAATATTCGTGCCTTAAAAATAACTTTAAAAATGTTATCACCCATTCTAAATCTCACTGAGCCATGACCACCTATACTAACAAAATGAAATTGTCCGAAATTGAGTTCCAAGCATTCAAACAAGTAGTTACATGTATAAGATACAAAATCAAACTCGAGTAACTGCAGGCCGGGAGGGGAATAGATTGAAGATTTTCAAAGCTAAGAGGAACTGTCTCTGTGCAGTGGACACTTTTAGTCCTACATGTGAAGACTGTGGAATTTGTATAATCATATACATGCACATGTCATAATGCTGTAGATACCTTGTTAAATGCGAGGAATTAAAATTCGCGTAAAATCGTAAGAGGCAACCATCACGAATTTTAAAATGTCGCTTTCATTCATCAGACATTCTTTTACTTTGTAATTTTTTTAAATGATGCTCGCGATTTTTATATTCTCGCAATTTGGTACAAAACAGGGAAATCGCGGAATTAAGAACCCAAGTAGAATAAGGAATTTACAGTATCTATCATGCAAATGACGAAAAGCTCAGTTAGATCTTGAAATATTTGATTATTTTAAGGAATTTAGAAAATGAGTTCTGTACTCACTGTTACGTAAGCCATGCGCAGATCGGGTGTTTGAGACCCCCCCCCCCCACCCCCCCAAAGTAGCTTCGTAAACATACTCACAGGATATAATAAGAAAAAAAAATGAGATAAAACTTTTTTTTAAAATTACTTAATGATACTCGTAGTACTTGAAATTAACCGTAAGTAAAATAACGGATCTAATTTTTCTTATTCAATTTATAGTTACTTAAACTTTCTTAAAACGATTTATAAATAAAAATACTGCATTGTAAGTATTAGGTCTCTCTCTCTCTCTCTCTCTCTCTCTCTCTCTCTCTCAAAATTTGCTTCAAAGAGTTACTAGTGATGGTGACAGAGGGGACTTTTCTTTTGATCCAACCTTAAGCTTTGTCCTTCTGTCATTGACGTAACCATTGATGTCAGATCCGCCGACTGTCGTTCCTTCCGGGGAAGCCGTTGTTGAAAAAGTCCCTGCTAATTATAATGAAAGAACTACAACAATTAGGTTGTTACAATCTCATAATTAAAGTCTTTTTCATAACTTTTTCATTAAAATTATATAGATTTGACATAATTAAACGAGGTTGTGACAGAAAGAGGGATTTCTATTTTTTAAACAATTAATCATGGTCATGTCAAAGTGTTATCATTTACCAAAATAGTAAGTTTTTAAAAAATATAATCTGATATTATTTGTAATTATATCAAATGTTCAGGAACTAAAGTGTATGGGGAAAAGAATGAGAGTTCTATATAAATGTTGTAGAGCAGTTATAAATTTCAAAACAAGTCTGACAATGGCTACCTTATTCCTAGCAAACTATCTATCTAATATCTTTCTTTACTTTTCATTTGATTCAATTTCTTGAACGTTTAGACCATGCACATACCATTGATTTATGATTGCTATTTACGATCATGATTTCAAGGAAACTACGGTTACACAAGGAAGACATGACCAGGAAACTATTGAAAATAACACTATTCCCTTTATAGATGAAAAATATATTAAGACTTAGTTTAGAAACATGGAGTGACTTTAATATGTACATGTATTGTGACCCTCATTGCAATCATGTTTGAAAAAAATCTGTTTATCTGTATAGATGGTATTCTCTAGTTACAACCAATTTTTACCCAGCGCTGTACTTGCATTGCTTTTAAAAATTGTTGCCGTTGTGTGAAAGACACGCTTAAAGGAAATTTAGTTAACATTGTCTTAATCATTAAATTTTACCGATCAATTTTTCGAAGAACTTACATCAATATTAAAAATATTTTACATGTTTGGCTGTTTTCTGTCTTTCTGTCAAACATGTTCATGACGTTGTCAAATTTTTTAAATATTGGCTTTCAACAAGTACATGCATCAATTTCAAAGAAGATTTGTGTTCTTTGATCGTTGACGGTTGATAGTTGGGTGTTATTTGTTTGATTGTTTTTTAATGTTTTCATTTATTAAAACTGGTAGAATGGTAATATTCATGCATATGCTTTGTAAAATTTCCGCTTTTCTAATTAATGCCTAAATGGGAAATGTCATCATTTCCTTCATGTACTTGTATGTTTTAACAGTGTTTTAATAATGTACATCATTCTTTGAAAAAAATGTTTGTAGGAGTAGAGATTTTACTTATTTTTCTTACAAAATGTTGCATTACCTTTAGCAATCCAGATCTAGGTGATTGTGATAAAAATAGGTAAGATCTATCTATCTATCTATCTATCTATCTATCTATCTATCTATCTATCTATCTATCTATCTATCTATCTGTCTGTCTGTCTGTATGTCGGTCGCTCGGTCTGTCTGTCTGTCTGTCTATCTCTGTGTCTGTCCGTCCGTCCATCTATCTATCTATCTATCTATCTATCTATCTATCTATCTATCTATCTATCTATCTATCTATCTATCTATCTATCTATCTAGTTTACTGTATCAGTAAGTGAATCAGTATGTTTTTAGTACTTCGCTTATTTTTCCGTTCAGTATTGTATCTACTAGTATTTCGAATAAAAAGCCGACTTTTTTGTGTTTTTAGAACAAAGTCCACTAAATGTTGTTTTAATTACTACATCTCTGACGATGAAACATGTAAAGGTAAGCTGTTTTTTTTCTTCTGGCCTTATTGAAGAAGAAGCTATTATTTTTTAAAAATTGTTTTTCGTGGTTATTTTTATATACATGAATAAAGATTAAATTTATGAGTTGATAAATTACAAAACCGAACTGGTAACAGCAAAAGCATGCTATTTATAGAGTGTCCACAAGGATGGTGGGGCGAAAACTGCTCCAGCCTCTGTCCTGTGGGAAAATATGGTAGACTGTGTTTACAAGACTGTCAAAGCTGCAACGAATCATGTGATCCAGTTAATGGTTGTCACGGTAACCACACTTTGATATCATCCAGTGGGTAACCAATATACATGTACAAAGTGATGTTTATCTTTCTTAATTTTAGCGATTGATGAAGTATTTTTATTTTATGTAATGTTGAATTAAACTATTTTTCTTAGGAACAATTCTTCAATCTATATCGTGCAATTTATTTATGAATGAGGAATTTGTTACAACAATTTATCCCAGAAGATAACCGTAATAATTTTCAAAAATGAGCTGGGCACAGCAGTTAGATTTACGTCGTTCCTTTTGGAAGCAATGCAACATTACATACGAGGAAGCATGCTAGATAGTGATTTCAGTTAGTTGAACAATTATAATATTTGATACTGACACAATGTTGTGGAGGGTTGTGCGTTTGCCAAGACACCAATCATAAAAGTGGTCATCGAATGTCTCCGGCCAAGTTAAATCTTTAAAATTGTAAAGATTTTACTTCAATAGCATTGCTGATAATTAGTTCACCGAGTAGGCATAGTAAGAGGAAGGAAGTGACTTATATCGTGACAGAGAATACATACAATTACATCCCTCCTTCAAAAAAAAACACTTCTGAACCTCTAATATGCAGCACTTGACTTCATTTGTTTGGTTAGTGACAGTTTTAAAAACCCTTAAAAATTAATTTTAATAAATCTGACTACAGCCCATAATGAAGATAATTGAGTTTGTAATCGAAATCATTAAATAAAGCATACAGTTTATGCCCATATACTGGCAAGGAGAACGATAGCAAGTTTATTGTCCCCATCGACAGCAACCAATGCTTGTACTCGGGAAATAGCTGCAATCTCGGGCGACAATAAACTTGCTTTTGTCCGAATAGTCAGTATATAATCATTTTATTGTACAGAAGAAAATATTTGTCGGAGATGCAGTTTGTTGATAGTTAAAAAATTCGAATTATCGAACATTGAACTAAATAGAGCCTCGAATAACTGGAAAGCTTTGTTGTGTGTTGTGATTTTTGCATCAATGCTGTATATTGTATATTGGGTAACTGTAGAATGCATTTACAAGTTCAGAAAAATTCCACATTTTACTATAAAACTAGCAAATATCTTTTCTTCCGGCATTTCGTTTGTACAATATGCAATGACATTGTTGTATTGTTAGAAATATGGTATGTTTCATTGGTCTTTGAATGAAACAGTATACCACAGTAGTATTTTCCTCAATAATGATTTTTCTTTGGAATTGCTGATCAAATTAATTCTTATCATTTAGAATATCCTTTTGCTGTGAAACTCTGGTAATAAACTCAGTAAATGGTACCTTAACTAGAGAGAACAATTACTAAAATACATCGTAGGTTAAATTGCAAGTGTATAAAATTAAAAGGTTTAATATGTACATTATATGAATACACCGAAGTAAAATGGCTCTCAGTACTCTCAATATTTTGTATAATTGAAGGTACACGTCCGGTATTGTAATAGTTTTGGTTACATGTCGTAAAGTGTCTCGCGTACAGTTAGGGTAACCGCTGAAAAATGAATGCCTATACTGGGGCAAATTGCACGGAATCTATTTTACGATTAGATAAGATGAAATAGCATGTTTTATTTATTTCATTTAATTATGTCATTATTTTACAGAAATAAGACAAATAGGTGGGATAAATTTTACTTCTCTTCTTTTCAAGACAACGTAACATGCATTATTAAAAAATTTAGTGGAAACGTAAAGTTGACAATAAATTAGGGCCCTGCTCTGCGGTCTGTCCGTCCGTCCCTCCGTCCGTCCTTCCGTCCATCTGTCCTTCCGTCCGTCTGTTCGTCCGAGATCTCTTGTCTGGACCATGTTCCTAGGTTAAAGCTGAAGAATTATAAATTATGAAAAATTCTTGTCCAGAATGCCCATGGTCAAAGGGTTTGCAGTGATCTTAAATGAAGTTTGTAGGTCAAGGGTCAAGGTTATATTGGATCACGCAAAATATTTTTCAGAGCATATATATTCTCCTTTTAGCTCTATTTTAATCATACTTAACATTAACAGAGCTTTTGAGTAAAGGTTGTGCAGTGACCTTGAACCAAATTATAAGTTCAAATGTAAAAGTCAAAGCAGAATTATATGAAAAAAAATTTCTGGAGCATATCTTTTCTCCCCTTGATCCAATCAACATGTAGCTTATACTTCATTCAAATAGTGCTTACGATCAAAAAGTGTGCATTGACCTTGAATGATGTTTGTTTGTCAAGTGTCAAGGTCTTTAATAGTTATTGGATCACGCGAAAATTCTTTTTACAGCAAGTATATACTCTTCATTTGGCCATACTTGATATTAAAAGAGCTTTTCGGTTAATGGCGTGAAGCAATTAAGTGACTTTATAATTTGAAGCAAGGCAATGTGAAGGTCACGGCAGAACTCTCTAAGTTTTAGGCCGTGAATTATTTACCATTTGCTTAATCTTGCTCAGGTTTAAAAAATGCCTGTATGTAAGGGGTAATGAGATTGAATTAAAAGTTTTATACAAGCTGGAAAATTTCTAATTTATAGGTCAAGGTCAAAGCAATTTTTTTCTAAAATGCGTTTAATCCTATTGTCCATTATTTAAGCAGGACCCTTTGAGATGGCCATGCTTGTATAGATGAGTAATTGATCGAATTAGATATCAATGTATATTGAATTAAAAAAATATAATCTTATTGTATAATTGTCAGAAAACGCAACCAATGGGACGCCTTTCTTCCAATCGTTTGAGTGGATAGCTACGTTTTCTGTGACAGGATGCATAGTCTTTATTGCAATATTCACTGCATCGTGTATGGCCTGGTACTGTTAATCACATATGTTCATAAATATTCTCCTTACTTTTTGTCATCAGATTGACTTTAAATGACAAATTAAATTTATAAATGTAAATTATGATAGCATTATCACAATGTAATGATCATAATGATTGTTGATCTTTTTAGTTCGTGTGTCAAAAACAAAAGGAAACACTCGTGGCAGCCGGTAAAATCTAACAAAGGTAACGTTGAATACTAGTCTCGACTACTTTCATTTTGTTCTTTTTTCCGTGTGGGTGTGCATGAAAAATCTATTTAATTGCAATAGACCAACCCACACTTGACAAAAGTTATGTCCCTTTGCCGCCATCTTCGGGGAAAACCCAAATATTTCTCACAGTAGTCTTAGTAGTTTGGAGTATTGTGACGTTGTCATTTGACATTAAATGAAACCCGTTTCCATTGTGTATTTTGATTGCCCCAGGATGGGACATTCCACACAACGAATGAATAAATTAAATTCAGAAATATTGCATCAAAGTACATGTACGCTCAAATGTTGTACATGTATAAAGAAGAGCAAAGTAAGTTTTTTTCCCTTTTGACCTTTGGGTTGACCCCACAATGGGAAACAATTTTTGCAAAGTGTGGATTGAATTATTGTTAACGTTTTTCATTTTTCATAAATGCTTTCAGTAGAAAAAAAGAGTGCAAAGAAACCACAGGGAACCTGTTGTGACGTCAAAAACAGGACAACTAGTACACGTCTACCGTGCAAGAACTGTGCAATGAACCCTACGGGAAAAGTGATTGTGAGTGACCTGCCTAATGTTCAAACGATGTCTCAAGAAGAGGCGCAAGCAGAGCTACCGACCCACCTCTACTCAACAATTGGAGCCGAGGAAGCAGTCAGCGGCTATCTTACACCAGCCAAAACTGCGACGTTCTCAAAAAACCCGTACGGGAGAGGAAAAGACAACTGCAACAACCAAATTCATTTAGAAATTGACGAAAAATACATAACGGTCAACAAGAACTCTGCCAACAATGGCCTTGGAACACCAGATGTATATAACACCTACTTTGTTTTAGAAAAATCGGAAAACCAAAACAAGAATTCACTTCAGGACCTTCGTTTTACTGATGACCTACCGCCTCCAAGATTTTAGTGCACGGGGTATCGTGTCTTTGAGAAACACAGCACTAATGACCGATAATGAGATTTTGTGTTTACGTGTAGATACTGGTTCATTAGAACATGAAACGTTTATGTCAGATGCATACATATATATCGAGTATGTTGACATAATCTAGCTGATATAAACTTATTCAAAATATTACAATATGTATGGAAAACCAAAAATATATAACTATAGCAACTTTGTTTACCGATGATATGTTCAAAAAATAATACATGTAGTATGTTTGGCATATTATTTTCTAATATCCTAAGGACGTTGTTTACTCAGGATTTAGGTTATCAAATTCGGATTGTTATAAAGTTCAATGTCTTGAGTAAAATGATCCATACACAAAAAGTACTAATGAATTGAATCATAATTGATATAACACTCGAATTTGGTGCAAACGAAATTGAGTTTTTAACAAAACAAAGAAAATTCGGACTAAATTTTCCAGATTTTGTTTTTCATCGAAATGTTTTTGGCAGTTCTGTAATATTAATAGTTAAGATTTTATATTTAGTCAACATTATTTTATATGTTTTCTGTTGGTTTTATCTCACCTTTTATTTAAGATAAACGTATGGCACGCTCTACAAAATTATTGAAAAATGCTGAAAAACGATTTAAGGCAGCATATCTATAAATTTTGATCATTGACCTCATATTAATTTCATAGAAGCAGAAAAAGGTTAATATAAATAATTTAATACTATAATAAGTGTTTAAGTATTATCGTCGTTCAATTTTTGTTAAATAAAATCAAAAATGGGAAGGGATTTGTAATCTGATAAAGGTATATGTAATTTGGTCTGGAATATTCATAAAAATTGCCAATGGAAACTTTAAAATGCCTTTTATCTATTTAGTTCCACTGCCATTCATAAACTGTATTTCATTTTTGAACAACTTTAACAATTTGTTTTAGTTTTACAATTAAGAAAATTTCAGTCATAGTGTAAAACTTCAAGGGATTTTAAATTTTCTAAAATTTGCCAAAAATATTCAATGGCCATTAACTAAAAAGGCAGGTCAATGATCTACTTTTCTGAAAGTGAAAAATAAAACTCTGTGAACAACTGTAATAATTAAAGGTCTGCAACACACAATATATCATCAATGGATTATTTTTTTCATTCTGAGTAAACATAATGCCAAGGGTCGACGAAAAATCACGGCTAGTCTAACTGTGGTTCTAGTTTTTCTAGGTTAAAGGAATAAATGTCGTTTTTGATTGCCTCCAACTGAATTACGAAAGGGAAATTGCATAACTCAGGAGTGTTAACACGTGCTCATAACCTCTCAGTGCCACCTTTTTATACTGATATTTATTCTGCATTTAATTTGGAAATACCAATTTTTTTAAAAGTTGAATTTTATCGTTTGTTAATTTAAAAAAATGATCATACAACTGGAGAGCTAGTTGATAATTTTAGATTCGGGAAGGAATGTTCCAGATTTCCGACGAAATTTTTGTTCCGCCATTGTTACGGCCTGGCTTTTTTACAAACTGTTCAGTGTTTTTATAAAATATATTTTACATTAACGTATCCAATATTCATTTTAAAAAGCACAAAAGACCCTGTATAATGAAATTGTGCAAAAAAAAAAAATATGGAGAATTTTCTCTATTATGTATAATTCTTTAAAAGTTACTTGAAGCAGCCCCTTGTACTTAAGAGTGTCAACATTTTAAGAAAAGTAATTATCCTTTAACCTTGTTGACTTTCATCAAAAGTATCCATAAAGGGCACGCGTCTTGGAAGTATAAACAAAACTTATCCATTTGCTTTCGTACCCCTAATGCTTTGATTGATTCATCACATATTTACATCGTTTCCATAAACCTAAAAAGGTTTCAAGATGGGTTTTCCTGCCCTCTCTGCATGGAGCAATCTTAAGGAGGTTGGTCAACAAATTAACTATATGCATCTGATCTTCTCTAGATATTGAATCCGATGTCATTCACTGTAAACTATCATATAATTAAGGAACATCCCGCTAATTTTAACATTGAAGTTTAATATTTTGCAACATGTATATAATTTCTTTTTAAGGATATTAGTAATGTGGTTTCATCAATATTCGTTGAATATAAATTTCTTGGATTTCATTGTTAAGTTGATCCATGAAATTAAATGTTCATTGAAGTGTCATTTCTGTTAACAGTTTGTATTGATTAGGTCATTGGCCACGAATTTACGTATCCTTGAAACTGTGATTTTCACTTTATCCACAAAAATTGATACCCTTGAATATTAATGAAACCACAGTATTATGAAAAAATTGGCCACGAACATTAAGCTCTCTTGAAACTCTGACACCATCTTTTATTGAATTTTCCTATAAAACTCTCTTCATTCAAGTTCATTTTGAAAACTAAATCTGCACAACATTACATGTATCAGCATAAAAACTTACCTAAGGACCACAATTAATGTCTTTACTACATTTCAACAGAAATTCCAAAATTCATTGCTTATACATGTACAGTATGCAATGGCGTCAGGCACTTTCAAGTTCAATTCATTTTTCTCTAATTATCAAAGATGATATTTTCATATCATAATTTTTCAATCTCGCATATACAGTTGAACTTTTGAGCAATTATTTTTCTAACCATGATGTGGTTAATGAATATTTTATGAACTAGTATTTAGAACCATTTTAACTTGGCCTTGGACTTTCAATAGGACGTGACTATCTATTTATTGCGTCAAAATAAGTTAAAATGACGCTGGTTTCAAACGAAATATACTTCGATTGCGTAACTTTCGCTCGAAAGCCAGACAAATCTTCTTGATTTCAAAGCGCCATGGCCGAGTGACATACAATGAAATAGACAGGCCTACGTCACATTGCCGTTTGACACAACTACCCAAAGTCCAAGCTCTTGTTAAAATGATTCTACATTGTAAAACAGGTATCATCAACAACCCGTCTCTTTGATGTTTATCATGATATTTGACTTCTTCCTATTTGAAGACTGCGATAAGGATTGATACCTTAATCTAAACGTAATCAATTTCAAAAATATTTCAGTAAAATTCTGCCCGCTGATACAGTACAGAAAAAAGTTAATGGAATGGTTGACATACATCAACAGCTCGCAGATGGTTCGCGCAAGAAGCAGTGCCGCTGATTTTCTGGGTGATGCGTTCTCTTGGAATAGAACCTCTGTCACCATTAAGATAACCATCGGAGTGGAAGATATACAGAAAGTAATAGATACAGTCAGTAACATTACATTCAATTTAATGTCACGCCACCTAGTGTTTTCCGAAGCAGTTGATGTTTTCCGTTTTGGATGATTTGGATGTTGTAGTGATTGTCTCTTTTTCTTTGCGGAGAAGACTTTTGAAATGATTGCCGAGTTAAGCACCGAAATGACAAGCAAAGGAAGAAGACAATATATGGTTGCATCAACCCAGGTCCAAACTTTTCTGATGAACATTTTGTAACCATCTAAGGCGTCACAAACTCTACCTTTGTCAACTTCGACCATCCCCGTTGTGAAGAGGAAATGTGCATTGAAGCAAAGGCTAAAAATAAGAAGAAAAGTTATGATTCTTTTGGCCCTGTTTTTGTTGCAAATTCTGTGTGCAGTCAGAGGAAAGCAGACGACTATAAATCTCTCCGCAGTAATGGCAACTATCAACCACACAGAGAATATACTGGAAGTAAATGCAATCACATTCCAAATTTTACACAAGATATCGACACTTCTGAAGATATCCACACCGCTCACTTCATGAACCCATGTGGAGAGCAACCCAAACATTAACACACTGATGTCCGCCAGAGCTAGTACCGACAAATAAGCATTGATGGACATTTTCTTCTCTTTGTCATGCCTCAGGATCACGAACGAAAGTATATTTCCAATCAGACCGATGACCAAAAGAACAGGTGAAACATACATTTTCAGGTTGTGCTGCAGATTTTGCATCCAGACGTAGTCAGTGATGCCCGCGTTGGTGAAAACTTTGTTATCCTGTGACGATAGTATTGCCTGCACTTTAGTGTGTACCTCCTCAAGTACAACTAGTGAAATATTTGGGGACATCATGTAGTCTTGAAGACGTTGAAAGATAACAGAAGTATTTTGATGGTCGTAGAGAATATAATCTCTTAAGGCACTGCTACTTCTGTAATAAGAATACAAAAACAAAGTTTTAACGTTAAGAATGAGATCTTTAGAACAAAAAAGTACTGTACAGCTATCGTTTAACGAATTTAATCTAATCGAATTAAATACACTAAAATAGTCGTGTACTTATTTTAATTTGATTAAATAAAATTGAGTAAACGACACAAAATGGTATAATTGTTAAACCGATTGGTAACGAATTCAATTCGCCCAGTTCCGAATAAGCCTGATTATATAATAATAAACTGGTTTCTACCTTTTCTGCATCATCTTCTGAAGTGTTTGTATGTTTCATTGACATTTTATCCTTTTATGCATTTCAATCGCCAGACGTTCACAGACATTAATTAAAAAGGAGAAATATTACTATCAATCAGTGTTAAACTTTCTACTTTCTTTATAGAACATGGTTTTTGATTGGATGATAGCATTATACAAGTACAATTCAATTTTCTAGGGTACACAGCCTGATGTTCGTTAAGAAGATGATCAAATGTCAAAAAATACTGAATGAAAGGAAGGGTCATACAAATTAAATAAAAATGATTCTTAACTAACACATCTATCAAAGAGTAATTCATTTTTTCGAGGAATATTTCAAAAGATTGATTCTGAGTAATATTCCGTCGCATCATTTTGACGTCTTTGCCGAGGTAGAACATTATGCTTTACAGGACAAAAAGCCGGACCTGCGTGAAGAAATTTGAAACATGCTTATTTTAACTTAAAAACTACACCGCATTATGAAGTTTACGTTTATTAAATGATACCTTATCAAATCTATGGAGATCCCCCTAGGAACTCACAAGAATTGATACCAAAATTCATTTTTTTTTTAATTTGGTATTGGTTTTATTTTTTTTTTCTTGCTCTTTTTAGAAATATGCAGGTCACAAAACCATATAACGTTAATATGTTTTTGTCATAGCCATTTTAGACATTTAAGTTATCATGACATAAAAGACAGAGTCATCTGGAATAACATTGATATATATATATATCCGACATGGGACTTTTAAAACTTCACATCGTGTATTGATAGACTCGCCTGGTTGATGATTTGGCTTGCCTTTGATTTACTTGCGCACTTTTAAAGTACATGTATCACGCCACTTATGGTATCTAAAGTCAAAGAGGAATGGCACATGTATTTCTTAAGAGGGTTAGACGGTAGTGGCCATTTTTAGACTGTTTTAATCTCACGTGGAAGAAGAGTTCTATATGAAAATAAAGGAACGTATCCAAATTTTAAAGGTGAAATATATGGACATTCCCTTACAAAATGATTACAGCTACATATGTAATAGCTGCAAGTCGTATCTTCAAATTTTAGGTAGATCTGGCGGTTAATTTGTTAATTACTCAGCCTCTTTAAAATTAGATTTAAATATTTAAGAGGATATTTTATTGATGTGCTATCCGTTTCACCAGCTAATTCTAAATAGGAACTCTCCAAATGGCGGTTTTTAATAATTAAGATGAAAATAGGTCTACTATCATAACAAGCGTTCATCGTTTATTTGTAAATAGTCTGCAAATTCTTTCAGTATTTCTTTAAATGCCATATCAAACGCGTTTTATATATATAAAATTTATATTAGGATATGTGATTTCTTAAAGCGATCGATCGAACTCCAATACACATCTTGAGCAATGACATCACAAAGGAGAAAGAAAACGTCTTTTAAAAATTCGTTTTATTTCTTCCTTTCTTTTTCCCTTACAAAAGAGGAACCATTTCTATGGTCATAACTTCTCTTCGCCAAGCGATTTCACTCGAGTAATGCAACAGGCATTCATCATCTTTTCAACACTACATTGAATTCCTTTTAAATACCATTATTTACCCTTTAACAAAAACCTCATAGATAGAAATGGAGTCAACAAATTTTCGTCAGTTTAAATCGATCGATCGAATAATCATCGGTGTAGTTTATTTCTATAAAACTTTTGATGACTTTATATTTAAATTTATTCTGAACTTGATATCACGACACCTAAAAAAACCCGCAAGGGAACAAGCAAAATTGTTGTGATGTTTAAACAAGGAATTTGTTTTGTTTTCATTATTTTCTTCTTTGCGGTATACTACAGTGATGGTAAGTAAATCTCACTAAAATACATGTAATATAATAATGTAATATTGTAACGGTATGATAATGTAATATTGTAATGGTATGATGACTGGCGTTTTTCATACTTGTTGTTTGGCCATTATCAATCACCAAATTGTCTATTTTTTTTTTTCGTTTTCTCGATTACGACAAAGAGCATACGGCGGGTGTGACCTGCTTACTCATCCATGGCACCTGATCATACCTCTAAGTTTTGTCGAGGTCCGTGTTGGCTCTCCTACTGTTTTGATTTTTCCTTTGGACTACACTGTTCGTTGTCACCGCCTCATTTCTTTTTGTAAGATTGTGATTGTATTTATGCGAAACAGGTGTACAGAAAATAGTGATGTGTAAGCAGTAGATTTCTTTGCCTTTTCCGTGTTCATCTCTGTGATAAACAACAACCGCAATTGTAAACAATTTGCTGTAGATCTAAAGCTTTTTAATTAAAAGATAAAAATGTTGTTTACACATGTAGTGACATTGAGATAAACACTTCTATAACAAAGATGGTATAGCATATTGCAAAACTGAAATGAAAACGTTAAAGAGCCTTAAAAGAACAGTGTCTTCTCGGGTAGGCATTTTCAGAGATGACTTGCCTGTAACTCAAAGGACGCTGACATTAATGACAAGATCAATAACTTTTGACATTTTAACCACCTACTAAAGTTCAAAGATAGATCGCTAGGCCCCATGATTATGAAGCAGTCTTAGACTTTAAGTCAATTAAGTCAAAACTTTTGTACTTTGTTTGTAATTTGATTAAAAACATCGAAAATATGAAGTAATATTAAACGTCTCCATATGTTACGGCCATTTAAAGTGTCATTTCTATGATTAATATTCATTTTATAAATGACTGAAGTCGTCTATGTTATATAAAATACTGCATACTCATAAAACAAATTAAATGTTTTTAAATTGACATACAAGCTATACTTGATCTTAAATGATCTTAAATGAGTGGGGTACCATGGTTTCCCTTGGACGTCTTCTTCTGCAGGTTTAGATACACGTACATGTAAAATCAAACGTTTTGGCATTTAAAGATTGAAAATTCACCGATATATCTGAAGTAAATCATGCAATTAACGCTAGTTAATTATTAATTCCAACATCAAATAATGGAAAGGAGTCGCAAATTAAAATTTTCGATTTCTTGTCCTAGTTTAAGTATCATTAGTATGTAGAGGATGACACAACTTGAGGGCACTAAAGGCAGCTAGAGCCTTAGTCACAATGTACGTGCGTCTACGGGTGGTCTACAGGCGGATTTTTAATGAAAATCTTGCTAGACACGTAAGTGCATCATACGATTTTGGAAGCACATACACCTCCCGTAAGCACGCAGGTGGCTGTTGGACACGCACAACAATCGCCATGACACAGTTTCCTTGTGATATCTGAAAACGTAATATGTTGGCTCTGCAATTCACTCCAGAAACCCGTAAGATAAGCTAACGACTTGACTTGCAGGAATGACGTAAGAAGATCTCACTTGTCCCGTGCGTTACACGTACACTGACTGCAAGTCGCTTGTAGACGCCATCATCATAAAAACTTAAATTCCAAAACAAAATACGTTCTTATCGACAAAAAATGGAAGGCAAAAAAGAAAAACAGAACAAGAAAGAACTAGATATTAAAGTTAATTGTAGAGATTAGAGAAAGGGCAAAAGATTGTCCGATCATTTTGACTTGCAAGCGTGCTAGGATAGAATAATATACATTTTCGAAATAAGGAGAAGAAAAATTATATTTACGCGCACAACGATATTTTTTAACTAAAACTACTACACAAACACTTGAACACATCCTACTGAAGAAAGTTGTATTCGTGAGGATGATGATTTTACTTTGTGAATAGAATACTTCCTCCATTTTGAAATATTCATTATCTTCTCATATGACCGCTAAAATTTTATAGTATCATTTTTATAATTGTATCAAAATCAGAATATACCAGAATTTTAAAAAAGTGTATGTACCTTGATTTTTTAAATGAATGAACGAAGCGTAAATGTGTTACTTTTTTAATCATAACATTAAAATATTTGTAAAAGCAAAGTAATTTGATTGAAAGTTTAGTCGAAGCTTTTTTGAAAATATTGTACAGTTAAAAAATAGTCACAAAATTGTAACTTATTTAAAAATATCACATTGGCCTGGAAAATTATTTTAAAGGATAATTAATTGGCTGAAATCAGATTTTTTCGCAAACTTTTTAAAAATAGATTTTAGAAAAGTTTTCAATATTCTATGGTATCAAATTTGAAAAATTAATTATGTTTTCAAGACAATTTTAATTTGTGTCGTCCAGTTAAGCTAGTCTAATCACCAAAGCAGCAATTTTAGAAAAATAGTTATAATATTTACCTGCTTACGGTAGATATATTTCAGTACATGTCAAAAAAATGATCTATTTTTAATATGAAAACCAAAAATTGTCCGTGCAGCTTTCGTGGGACACAGAGACACATCAGTACTATTGACTTGCAGGTGACCTACGACGCGAACGTTACATTGTATTTAAAATTACTGCCGTTCCCAAAGTAAACGTACTTGTACGTCTGGGGCATTTAATTAATTGTAAAACAAAAGTACGGTGCCTACAGGAATTGCACACTGCGAGAGCCAAACGTCCATTTGTCTTACATGTACGTTGCACTTTCTATAACTTCAACTGTTTCGATCATGAATAAAACAATTGTATACCGTAGACTGTATTTTCTAATAATAAAAAAAAATTAGATATTCTGTTGTTTCGTCCATAACTAGCGCAATTTTTTTTTTCGCCGTAGACTGCATTTTTTTTTTTATATGGGAGGCACTGTAGCTCCCAGGTCGTCCATCCAAATAATTTCAGATCAGGAGTTACAGACCTGCAGCTAACCGTGACCATTACTATACAAAAATGTACATTGTAATTATGGTTTTCTTGCGATAAAGAGCTTTGTCTGCATTCAAATTTCAAAGAGGGGTCTCTTTAAAGGGGCATGGTCACGATTTTGGTCAAATTCTGTTTTTTCTGTTTTCATTATTTACAATGCTTAAGGAAAGCATTTCTAATGATCAAATGAAATTTGAGAGTCAGTCCTAAAGTCATAAGCAAGATAGAACTGAAGGCTCACAATTCTTTGTCATGCAAACAAGGCTCGTGCCCTGTTTTTGTTTACATAGGTTCAATATACAGGTAAAAAAAATCTTTTTCAAGCTGATTTGTCTGTCTTCTTATTCATTTTAAGCATAAATAAACAGTTCCTATCGTTTAACACATACATTTTAGGTCTAAAATTGGAATTTTTACCTCAACATTCAAAATGCAAACAAAAGCTTTGTTTACACAGCAAAGAATTGCAAGCTCTGTAACTTGCTTATAACTCAACGAATGACACCCAAATTTTTGGTTACCTAGTAAAAATGCCTGACTGAAGCATTGTAAACATTACAATTGGAAAATAATTTTTGACCAAAATCGTGGCAATGCCCCTTTAAAACCCCAGTCACAACAGGAATCAGTTAAAAAACGCGAACATTAATGGAGCCAAAGTAACCACTTATATTCGAGAATTTTTTTTTTCATATTTTATAGCTCAGCCGCTTGCTATCACGAGTCTACCGACCGCCTATGATCTCCCAGAAGACACCATAGCGGAGACCCTTATACACACGGTGGTGTATTCCGGGGTCACCGCGGGGGACACCGTGACCTGTAGCATGAACACCGTGGCCAACTTCTTCATGAAAATAGTGTCCGGCTCAAGTAGGTGTTACTCTCTCTAGACCTAATAATAAACTTGTTCCTGACATCGTTAATTAATTTTGAGTTTTCATTATGTAAGAAAAAAAGATAAAATGGCATTTTCTTGTAAAGATGAAAATCTAAATCAATCTCAATGCCATACTTATCAATGCATAAAAATCAGCATTATCGATAAAAATATGAAAAATGAAAATTAATTATTAATAATTTAACCATAATTTGTGATAGATACTTTAATGAACGTATTTTACTGTTATTCAGTTATATTCTCTTTGAATACTTTTTTTTAATTTGTTTACCTGGAATGGTTGAAATCGTTGACGTTCATTTAGTTCCACAGAAGGAAAAGCCAAAACCTCCAAAAATGGTTAATACTAAAACTGCTATGTCTTTGGAGGTCTGATCTGAGTTCTTGTATTCAACGTTTTGAATGTAGCTGAACGTTTCAACGATTCAGACCTATATGTAAATACTCATAAAAACTTAAAAATACAAAATGAGATCTTGCCAACGTAAATAAATGATTTCAATATCATTTATTAAAAGTACTTGAATGTACGCTGTCAGTAAACTTAAGGTACTTAAGCTTAATACATGTATTTCCATATTCTTACTTATGATAGAATGTAATATTTAAAAGATAAATAAGGGAATGCATAACTACATGTATATATTTATTAAATATGCAGGCAAATAGCTTTATACTGGTAAGATACATTTATACATTCTGTTTTTGTGCATGTATAGTAAGACTAGTAGCAAAAAAAAAAATGAAGGAGAGGAAATGGAAGGACATTTAAAAAAACGGAGAAATTTTCAATGGAAAGAAAAGTCGTACATTAAGGCATTATAGTGTGGTATTTAGATGTATGATAAATGGTGTCATATTTTACAGCAAATTATGGCGTGTATGTAAACGCCAATCCAACGGGCCTGACTTATCCCAACCGCTACGATATAACGGTCACGTGTACTGGAGCGCCCTCTGGTAGCACTGTCTCTCAGATTCTACAGGTCCACATGACCAAAAACACTCCACCGACCATCAACAATGTCCCAGGTGGGCTAAAAAAAAGAATAAAATGTATAATTCTTGTTTTGGGGTTTTGATATATGAGGGGTGTTTTTTTGTTTGGTTGGAAGGGGGGTGGGAGCGATGGAAGTCAGGGTAGGTTGTCACAGTCTACGTTTCGTACATTATGAAATCAATGAATTTTTTTTGTACGTTTAATCTTTTGTTAATACAATTCATATATGTTTTCAAAATCGGTATATGTTGATACATGTGTACCAGTGAATAAGAATTGACTTTGATTTCATTAATTTAGCAAGCATAAGTGTCGATAGCACCACCACCGGAAGTGGCGTCACCATATTTACCATAAGTGCTTCCGACACTGAAGGGGATCAATTGTATTTTGAGATAATTTGCGACCCAACTGGATGTCCATTTGAGGTTTTTGCCTGTAAGTTTTAGCATTAAATATATGCAAAATGTACAAAAAATGTGTTTGCTTTTTAAAGAAATTCTTAGATTTTACATTTCATTTAGTATGGATTTGATACGCGACATTTACGTATCAATTATTAATCGACAGCAACCTTTCATAAGTGTCAGACAAATATATCAAGTTCATACAAAAACGATAATTATATAATAGTTGCTGTAATTCTTTCATTGTGATTAGCGGGGGCTATCTTAACGACGGCCTCTCTGGAAGGAACGACCGTCGGCGGATATGACATCAATGTTTACGTCAATGACAGTAGGACGAAGGTTGGCCCCAAAGTTCTCTCCGTCACCATTACTAGTAAGTAGATCCAAAGAAAAAGGAGAGAAATTTTCAATGAAATTTTGTTTTGTATTTTAATAGAGAAATACCGTACATTCAATTACCGCAACTTTTTTTTTACATGAGTGCACAAAATTTGAAATAATGCCGCTTGTCATACAAGTTTTGAAACAAGATCACCCCGTTTGATTAGCGAAATCGTTCGAGCGTATTCTGGCCAGGACCTTAAAAGTCCGTTCACTACATGTAGCAAAGTACATCATTATGATCTTTGATATCTTCCGCTATATGGTGAAGGTGATGACTTCTATTCAAAATTTTACGGTTTTTTTTATTTTGCTGATGGGAATAATTAATTCATTATACTCTGTCCCAAGATATCCTGGATTCACATTTGGCTTAAGGTCAGACGACACGTTCCTCAATTTTAGATAACTTTTTCCAGGAATTTGTTAATGGTTTACAAATACTTTGACAAGCTTTCTTGCAAAAAATTAGGGTACCTTACCAGGCATTTCTGCAAAATACTAGAATATGCAATTTCCTATATAATCTCCTTGAAGATACACTTGAATTGCTGATATGAAAATAAATACATCTACAGCAAAGCTAAATTCTCTAAAATAGAACTATATTTCCGCCGGGGCGGGGCTTTGAACTCACGACCTCTAGAACCTATACGCTACTGGAAGTGAGCGGCCACGGTTCTAACCACTCGACCATGTAGGCATATAACCAAATACAAGTAAATTTTGATCATTTTAAAAGTAATTATAAAATTAAAATTTTTTGTTGGAACTCTTTATGACGAGGAGATACAAAAAAGATTCTCGAGGAACGTGTCGTCTGACCTTAATTGCTTGATATTTATAAATACCTCAGGGTTCAAACGATGTTCTTTCAAAAGTATGAAAAATTTCCAAGATTACTCAATCGAAACGCCCCTGTTAGCTTATCAGGTTTCAATACAATGCTAAAAAATGTGATGTCTACGGGGATTTTGTATTGCAGCAAGCCCGGATGATAAAGTTGAAAAATTGCGCGATGTATTCCGAATGGAGAAAAGATGTAAACATTCCCCATTATAAATCTCCGTAAGGAATCTGTTTTCGCTACTGTGAAATTTTCCGAGTGAAGGCTGATGATGTAACAATGAAATTATCTTAGAAAACCTGAGGAAATTAATGAAAGGACAACCAGCTTCTTACCTTATCAATTTAAATAACTGAAAGTCTTTCTTAAACAAAGCTTCATTTGCCTTCAGTAGTCAAGTAATTAGAACTACTATTATACCTTTGAGTAAGATGACGAAATCCATCCTAAAATAGCCGCCTGTACAATCTACACTCAGTCTTTTTTTTCATGCAATTATAAGTTATGTAGTAACAAAATTATAGCCATTTTAACAGGAGATTGGACTTTGAGTATATTTGTCAAACAGCAATGTGACATAGGCCTTTCTATTTCATTACTGGCCACTATAGGCCATGACTCTTTGAAATCGACAAGATTTGTCTGACTTTTGAGCTATGACTATGCAATCTGTGTATATTTTGCTTGAAACCAGCGTCATTTTTAACTTGTTTTGACGCAAGAAAAAAATAGTTACACCCTTCTAAAAGTCCAAGGTATTGTTAAAATGGTTCTTCCTATAGAGCACGACAACAGTACTGTTACAAAGTTACGACTGAGGTTCTAGATTTTGTAGAAAACATTGTAATTAACATTTTCGTATGTAAGCGTTCAAGACCGCAGCTGGTTGCTATATATAGACTGCATGTCCTGAAGACATTAACACATGTAGAAAAAACATGTAAGCCCTGCCCCCACAAAATATTTTTACCAGCCGGTTCGACCTGCAACAGAAAAGAATTATCTGCTGCTTTGTGTCACACATTCCGTCAGAAATATTAAAACTGGGCGTAATTTTGTCTGCTGGTATTTAATTTCGACAGCCATCTGTCATACTATTATAATAACAGTCTTACAATTAACCCATTTACAGTAACTGCGGTACTGATCTTTTGCAGTGCATTGTTTCATTTAGTAAACGTCATTTAATTAACTACCTACTGAAATTTCGGCAAAGTATATGATTTTGCCCTGCAAGAGAGATGTACCGCAGTTATGTGAAGAGGTCTTTTATGAGGGCTACATGCACATGGTCGTGGTTATTTTTAGACTATATCGATCTCATTTAGAAGAAGAGCTCTGTAAAAAAATGTAGAAAAATCCTGAAATTATATTACTTAAATATATAGAACTCTTTTACGGTATAATTGATTAATGCACTTGTAGCCAGTCAAATGATATCAAAAGTTTAATGTAGATCTGATTGGTTATAACTGTAAACCAACTTTTATTCGCGTTTGAAAATTTTTCGCGAGGTTAGCGAGGGCCTTGTCGTCACGGATATTTCTCGCCGCGATGTCGTCTGGTTGTTATAACAAAACGGGTCTGGTTATGGCTTGATCGCAAACATAAGTCGTCGCAAACCATTTGTGCATGAGTAAATCGCAAAATAATGTCGTCGCGAATTATAGTTGGTTTACAGTATATTGATGACCACACAGCCTCCAAAGATGTAACAAACGTCATCAATTTTTATGATTTACAATATTTTGGTGAAAATCTACAAAGACTGAGCATAGAACCTCCGATCTTGGAATCTGCATAGTTACAGAATTAAATGGTATCTCCCTCCCCTTGGAAATTCGGACCCCATAAGTGAGTCTCCGTAGGACTTTAGGTGCATGGTACATGTATGGGGAAGAAAGTCCTCTCTGTGAAGGAGTCGGATTCACCAATATTGCATCCATTATATACGTACACGTAGCAAACTATACAACAAAAATGATTAAAACATGTTTATGTTGTACAAATTGTACACGCTAAATATTCCCATGTAGGACACGTATGTATAGTTTTACTGACACTATAGATAGGTATATATTTTACATGTGGTTTCAAAACACACGATCAGTATATCTATCCAGTATATACATGTATACTTCGAGTTTACTGAATTCCAAGGCAATGTAAAATGATAATTACCGACTACCACATCATATCAGCTAAACCTCAGAATAATTGATGGTTATATCATAAAAGAGACTCGCCCATGAAAAACATGCGGTCCAAAATGTACACATTTTTTTCATATTTAATTTTATCTCTCGCGTTACTCTTGATAAGACACACAGACTAACTTATTCACTAAACAACAAAAATGAATATATTTCGAATATCGTTTTTTTTTTTTTTTGCTCATAAAAACCCCCTTTGCCAAACACGCATTTACAAATTTTCTACACCAAAGCTGTCTTTTCTAATCAGGAGTTGAAAAGGTCGTACTTTATCCATATGATATAACTACCGGTACAGTATATCATTGATCATGATTTACTAAACATGCCACTAATTTTTCAACGGAATAAAAAATCTAGACCTTGGGTGTGCACAAACTTTTCACTAGATATTGTTATTTATTTATTGAAATAGCTTTTGATTTTATAAATGTTTTTTAATATATTTAGAGTGCATAACTTTTGATAGCGTGTATATAAATATATTTTAAAGATGTGAACTCGGCCCCAACGATCACCAACAAACTAACCACGCCGGTGTCAGTGTCAGAGAATGTGGCTGTGGGCACCACCGTCAGACAGTACACCGCCACTGACGTCAACGGTGGCACACTAACCTACTCCGCCACCTACAACCCCACCTCAGGGGGAACCTACTTCAGCATTGTGTCAACGTGTAAGCATTATTTATCAAATTTTTACCTATATAAATTGATAATTGAACACTTCGAGTCTCTTTTTCAAAAACAGGATTTGTTCGTAAAATTTAAGGTAAGAACATATACATGTTTTGTAGTGCTATGAACTGCTTCTAATATGTTTCACAATAGCCAATTCATTTCCATTCTGTTTATTTCTCGAAATGTAGGAAAAGATTGACAGCAATAAAAAGTAAAATAACAAAACTTACTATGATGTACATGTATAAATCTGACAGAAAGATTAGCCATGATAATAATAATAATGCCTGGTCTGATGATATTGCGTCTGACTGTTTATTTTTTATGTAATAAACAAACAATATACGAAAGTAGTAGCGAAGAAAATATCAAATATGACATTTAGACCTGACCGATGTTCCATACCCTTTGGTTTACATATCGAAACTTGTATAAACAACAAAAACACACCATAGGGGAAACGCAAATAGTTATTACTGTGTATAAACAACAATGCAAATGGTAATTACCGTGATTATTTTCTGATACATCAATCGTAATTCAATAAACAACTCAATCTTCACTACGAGTCTTACAACCTCGTGCATAGG
Organism: Magallana gigas; assembly: GCF_963853765.1. Lineage (NCBI taxonomy): Eukaryota > Metazoa > Mollusca > Bivalvia > Ostreida > Ostreidae > Magallana > Magallana gigas. The sequence goes on from NC_088860.1 coordinate 31,485,158, forward strand.
TATGGCGGCCTTGCATCACATTACAAAATAAACAAATAACAGAATTGAAAATGTGTTCTGATAAATTTGGAAATTATGAAATCAATTCTATATGTTTTGTGCCGCTTTATTTCAAACAGCCGGTGTTGTACAAACTGCGAGCTCTATCAACTATGAGACCCTGACTGTGGCGGAGCGGACTGTGTTGATAACTGTCACTGTCAGAGACACGGGCGCGCTGTCAGACACAACAACACTCACTGTCAGCATCATCGACCAAAACGAGGCTCCTGCGTTTCCAAAAACCACCTACACATTAGTTACGGATGAAGCAGGGGTAAATTTATTTACAAACCTATATTAGTTTTTCCAATTTTAAAATCTGTTTTTGGTTGTTTATCTAAAGAAAGTTTTCACTGAATTAAGACAGACACGACTTTTAATCTGTTCCAAAAATCATTTTCTTCATTCATTCTCTCATTGCGTCAGGCGGGAGCTTCCATCGGGAATCCGAATTTTCAGGCTACCGATCCCGACGCTTCTTCTACGATAACGTACAGCACGACCTGTACAGAGGTGACAATCGACTCTTCAACCGGAGCCGCCAGTTTTACTTCGGCCTACGACATGGACGTGGCAGGAACAACTGGGTCAATCACGTGTCCAATCACTGTCAGTGACGGGGCTCTAACTGACACAGCTACACTGACAGTTACTGTCAACAACATCAATGACAACACACCGACTTTTGGTCAGGCGTCTTATACCTTCACAACAGCCAATACAGCAGCGGTTGGAACGACGCTGGGGTCTGTAGCCGCAACGGACGGAGATCTAAGCACATCTTCCTTTGGTTAGATCGTTTCACCTGATATTTACCTTGAAAATATAAACACAAATTAAATTTCAAATGATCATTTTATCAAAAAAAGTTGAATGAATATATGAGTATTTATTTTCAAAAGCAAAATTCTCATTTCTCTTAACCAGGTACAATAACATACGAACTTAATCAACTTACTCTTGGGGGAGACTACTTTGGAATTACAACGACCGGTAATTTGTACGTCAAATCGGCAATTACATCGCTCTCCCTGGGCGCCACCTACACCATGACGGCGACGGCACGTGACGGCGGGCTTCTGTCTGACACTGCGGACATTACCATCATCATACCGTCTACCACCACCACCACCGCCGCCACCACCACAGATAGATCAAAGACGTTCTTCGAGGACCCGCGGAATATCGCGTGGTTCACGGCAGCCATGGTTGTCCTTGCTTTAACGATTGGGCTCATTCTTTATATGTGTATACGATACGGATTCCAATTCAAAAAGTATCAGTAAGTATTTTACATATATACCTGTTTAAAGATTTCAAAAAAATAATGAACGTATACCTTTGTTGGATACTAATTTATTACATGTACAGTGTATATATTTATTCATTATTGTATATCATAAACCCAATGGCATGCATATAATTATGTAATTGTTTCGATATTGTTTTTCGCTTGTCGGTAAGAGCCGATAAATTGTGAAAGGAGACATCTGCTTTAAAAAAATTCGCTGTCACATCGAGTAATATTTTGATGCCTTCCAAGGCGAATAAATGAGATTTCATTTCTGTTTCAGGAAAACGTACAGATCTCGTAGAGTAGACCAGGACCGGGAAAGATTAGGCGGTAAATTTAATATCTTTTATTTGGGGGGCATGAAGTTTGTGTATCATCTCTAATATTATCGATGCATGTATGTATTTTAACTACACCTTTTTAATATCTTGGAGAAAAAAATAAGCATTTTCTTATTCGCCAACTGAGGGCAATAAGCTTCCGGCAGTTGAACCTCATCTAATGAGATATCATTGTACTTTTTTGTTTATTGGAAGTTTTTAATTTATTGTTAACGATTACCTCCAACCCTTATTTTAAGAACCATAAAATACATATTATAAGAATTTCCAAGTTTAGTAGATTTGTATTGTTCAACGAGTTATTTTGCTCCTTTTTTGGTTGGAACTTAATTTCTCGTTACTTGTATACATTTTTACAGAATTTGTCGAGGGAAAATGGAAACCTTGGAAAGTGTGGGATAAGCCGCGCTGATAATGGACACTGAAGATCAGATAATTCTTCAAAGATTAACATTCTTTTAAAACAAATATCATCGTAGATTCTTGAAATATTTAACTGGCTTTTGAACAAATTTGGATATTTAATACTAAGTCTTTTTGCCATTAAACAGCCATTGTTTTCAAAAAGGGTGTTGAGTGAAAGACAATGATACTAGTTGGTTGTTATTGTTTTACTTAATCAAACCAAACGAAAAGAAAAGTATTTTCGTTAAATGAATAATTATTGCTGCAGGATGCAATTGATATTTATTATGCAAACATGTCAACTGTGATTTGTGAAATGAATTGACAATGTGTCAAGATGGTTGCATAATTATATTCATGTTTATTTAGTTTTTGTTTTGTTTTGTTTTTGTTTTTGTTTTGTTTTTTATTATGGATTTTAAAATAATTTGATAAATACATGTAGTTAACAACAATAATCAAACTGAGCGGTTTTAAATTAAATTTTGATACATTTATTTCATATTCACTTTCAAACGTGTAGTTGGTTATTGGTTTTTGAATTTTATTGTTTTCAAATTGGTTCTAAACAATGTTAATTAATTAACACATGCATTTTTAAATAAATGGTGCAACAGCAGAACGTTTTAATATTTCAAAAGGATAGTATCAAAATCATTCATCTAAATATGATTAAAAATGAAGAATGAAATTAAAGAAATGGTCATGTCTATAATACCTTATTAAAACAAGGTGTGTCGGCCTTAGTCAATGATGTAGAAGATCATATTGCAGGTCATAAAAAAAAATTATACTGGGTGATGTGCATTGATTTAATATAATTTTTAACTTTTGGGTGAATAATGTTAACGAAGCAGACAGAACTTTTATTTACAGTGCAGGTGCGACAACTCTTTCATCGATGTTCACTGTCGTCAAGCGTAATACTATTTTGAGATCATGAAATTATCACTTTATACAATATACTAGAACCTCAAGTACAACTGATTTCTATAGACATTTTGTAGAAAAAACTAATCAAATGACGTCTTTATTATTCTAATATAGATGAAAACTTCAAGGTAATATTTCCTATATAATCGGATACTAGTATCATGTAACCAAACCAAAAAAAAAATCATTATGAGATACAGGCCGACTAATAAAAACGGCCAAGCTAAAAGGAAAGCCGATCCGTTGGATGGTCAAGTAACTTGGTGATCACCATACATGTACAAGTAAAACCATTTTAACAAGAGCTTGGTCTTTGGGTACACGTAATTGTAAGAAACAGCTATATGACGTAGGCCTGTCTATTTTTTTGCTGCCCACTCAGCCATGGTTCCTTGGAATCAACAAGATTTGTCTGGTTTTTTAGCTAAGACTTAAACAAATTCGTTATACATATTCCGCTTGAAACTTCGTCATTTTCAACTTTTTTTGACGCAAGAAATAGATAGCTACGACCGATTGGAAGTCCAAGGTCTTGTTAAAATGGTTCTAAAAGATTGAAAGATCAGGTCAGAGGGTCCACATAAAGAAAATCAAGAATAAGTCCCACAGTATCGGGCCGTGCTTGCAGTATATCAGTTCGTGGAAACGCCAGTGGTCATTCCCATGGTCGGTCACATGTAAGCGCCAGGGGTACGAACATTATGTTTTGAGGACCGTTCGTCTTCTGTTGAATCGACGGTGTAAAATCAGTTTTAAAGACTCTGATTTAAGAAATAAGAGCTTTCTCAATTAGGTTTACATGTACATGTAGATGCATGCTAGTCATCCGGCAACCAAGTCGAATATTTGTGACCGATGACCGGTATTCTACATCATCATGGGGGAGAGAGGGAGGGGATTTCAACTTGTTGGTAATGTTGCTTTCATTAGAAAAGGGGGTACTTGTAGGCCATTTTTTCATCCTTTTGACAGAGGACTCGAATTCAAACATACGTAACTAGCTTCTATGGGGCCGGATGATGACAAAAACCTTGATCAAAACTCCATGAAACGTGGCCAGTAGGCTTCTGTTTCGTTTTAATATTGGTCAAGTACGATCAATCCTCGCAAGTTTAGACACAGATGACAAGCTGAGTTGGCTCCACACTAAAATCACCTATTCAGCTAGTCAAGACTGATGTCCCTTTGTATGACCTTGCGACTACGATTAATATTATTTACAATGTGCAGTTTATTGATTAGATTCAGCTCAATTTCAGGGCGAAAAACCCCAAACTGTTACAAGAGTTTCTAGTTTGGTTACCCAAGACATGTAACGCAGCCTTACGCAAGTCAGAAAGAATTTATCAAGAAGCAAATAATCTTAAAGTGGCTTACCTTAAAACGTTTCTCAAATCAGCAGAACAATAAAATGACAGAGAGCAGGATAATAAGAAGTATTTATTACAATGTGATAAGTAAAAAAGGTAGAAAGTAGTCAATTTTGAATAAAAGATTATGGTAATCAGAATATATTTCGGTAAATGTAATTTGAAGGCAATGAAGGTGAATTTGGGTTTGGTTTTTTTTTGGTAGAAGTGAAGATATTTTCCACGAGTAGTGTAATATGGTTGTCATAGATTTGCATATTTCAATTGCGACTAGCATACAAACACACTGCATATTTTTAGACGATGCTACGTGCCTTTATCTGTGTGAAGCTACGTAGAAGACGTCTTGTTTACCCGGACGCTTTTAAAAAAAAACTCTTTTAAACTGATTGATCTCTTAGTGACCTGATACCGTTTTTTTTTTGTTTTTTTAGAAAAAAGTAGAACGTAGAATGTACATATGTATAAGTACAAAAATACTGTTAAATAAAAAAGTTTCAAAGCTACTTTATTAATGTGACGTATCGAATATAGGTCATGTTTTATGGATTAGATTTGGATTGATAAGGATACTGAGTTTCAAAAGGTGGAATAACACACCTGGAAAAGGTAACTGAAATTTACTGTAAATTACAAGGGAGAAATAAAAAAAATACGAAGACAATTGGGCTGTCCGTCATATATTTTTCATAAAAGTCATAAATAACAGATTAGGTTATATAACAACACATATTTTATTGATATACGAAGTTTCATTCCATTTGATGAAAAGGTATTTTTGTTACCCGATTTTAAACACAACATGTTTTGTCACCACGGCGCATGGTAGAGTTGAAACATATAAACGTCAATATGACGCATGCACTGTTAATAGAAGTATCCAATCTTTATACCACCCTTAGGCTTGCGCTCTTTTTCATACAATTTAGATCGGCAATATTTCATTTGACATCTAATTTGCAATTGTTCACATTTGGTTTTTTTGTTTCGTTTTTTTTACCGCATGCCTCTTCGTTTACAGTAAGAAAATCCTTAAATGTCAGATGACGTTGTTTTTTCTTTTGACAAAATATTTACATATATTCAGTTCTCTTTCGTTCTGTTTGATGTCCAAAATACAGCTACCACAACCCCCACAAAATGTGTAAGAGTTAAACACAAATGTGCAAATAATTTTTTCTTATTTTTTCCACCATTGAGCATTTTACAGTTTTTATCGACTTTTTTCCGAGTTAAATCTGTACTGTTCATACTTTTCGTTGCACCGTGGCGTCCGGGGTCTTCAATGTTTTTAGTCAAATTGAATTTTAAGGAAGACTATATGTCTTTAGTTGCTGATATCTGTTCAACAAATCTATATACCCCGTCATTATTTGGTACATAGAATATCATGACAATGCTTAATTTTAGGTTTCAATATTATATGATTTTAAACCCAATTTATGGAGATATTACTTTCAACATAATACGGTTTATTGTTGACAGAACACTAAGTTTGACCGTGCGCCGTGATCCATTTTTGCAGGATTAGATTCTAAATAGTTCTTGTAAATAAAGGAATACATGAACTTCTTTTATTTCCAAGTGTTTGAAACAACTGCTAAATCATGTCTACTAAATTTATTAGTTATGTGACGTTAGATAACATAGCTACGGTAAAAGGCTTCGTATTTTTTTTATCGACCCTCGTATTTGATTATGAAAGCTATTATAACGATAAACTTACATAAGTCAAATTAGCGAAAACTTTCCAGTTTGGAGATTAACAATAAATATTTTAAACTTCATTTCCGCATGTAACAACCAAAGTCCCAGCGAGATTAGAACTCGGGATGTACTGATCACAAGCTCGACAGTTTTTCTTTTTATCTTTTATCGATATTAAACATTATAAACAGATCAATTATTTAAAATGGCTTTGTCCAATAAACAAAGGAATTTATACAAGATGACATAAATTAAAAATTGAATATTAACACAAACCCTGTTTCTTTAACTAGAGGGTTTCTTTATAAAATTATAGAGAAAATATTTTTGTTTATTGGAAGTTTTTTATTTATTGTTAACGATTCCCTCTAACCCTTTTTAAGAGCCATAAATAAAACCATATTTTAAGGAATTTCCAAGTTTAGTTGATTTGTATTGTTCAACGAGTTATTTTGCTCCTTTTTTGGCTTGGAACTTAATTTCTCGTTACTTGTATACATTTTTACAGAATTTGTCGAGGGAAACTGGAAACCTTGGAAAGTGTGGGATAAGCCGCGCTGATAATGGACACTGAAGATCAGATAATACTTCAAAGATTAACATTCTTTTAAAACAAATATTATCGTAGATTCTTGAAATATTTAACTGGCTTTTGAACAAATTTGGATATTTAATACTAAGTCTTTTTGCTATTAAACAGCCATTGTTTTCAAAAAGGGCGTAGAGTGTAAGTTAATGATACTAGTTGGTTGTTATTGTTTTACCTAATCAAACCAAAAGAAAAAAAAAGTATTTTCGTTAAATGGATTATTATTGCTACAGGATGCAATTAATATTTATTATGCAAACATGTCAACTGTGATTTGTGAAATGAATTGACAATGTGTCAAGATGGTTGCATAATTATATTCATGTTTATTTAGTTTTTGTTTTGTTTTGTTTTTGTTTTTTTTTTAATTATGGATTTTAAAATAATTTGATAAATACATGTAGTTAACAACAATAATCAAATTGAGCGGTTTTAAATTAAATTTTGATACATTTATTTCACTATTTCAACTTTTAAACGTGTAGTTGGTTATTGGTTTTTGAATTTTATTGTTTTCAAATTGATTCTAAACCATGTTAATCAATTAACACATGCATTTTTAAATAAATGATGCAACAGCAGAACTGTCTAATATTTCAAAAGGATAGTATCAAAATCATTCATCTAAATATGATTAAAAATGAAGAATGAAATTAAAGAAACGGTCATGTCTATAATACCTTATTAAAACAAGGTGTGTCGGCCTTAGTCAATGATGTAGAAGATCATATTGCAGGTCATAAAAAAAAATTATACTGGGTGATGTGCATTGATTTAATATAATTTTTAACTTTTGGGTGAATAATGTTAACGAAGCAGACAGAACTTTTATTTACAGTGCAGGTGCGACAACTCTTTCATCGATGTTCACTGTCGTCAAGCGTAATACTATTTTGAGTTCATGAAATTATCACGTTATACAATATACTAGAACCTCAAGTACAACTGATTTCTATAGACATTTTGTAGAAAAAACTAATCAAATGACGTCTTTATTATTCTAATATAGATGAAAACTTCAAGGTAATATTTCCTATATAATCGGATACTAGTATCATGTAACCAAACGAAAAAAAAAATCATTATGAGATACAGGCCGACTAATAAAAACGGCCAAGCTAAAAGGAATGCCGATCCGTTGGATGGTCAAGTAACTTGTTGATCACCATACATGTACAAGTAAAACCATTTTAACAAGAGCTTGGTCTTTGGGTACACGTAATTGTAAGAAACAGCTATATGACGTAGGCCTGTCTATTTTTTTGCTGCCCACTCAGCCATGGTTCCTTGGAATCAACAAGATTTGTCTGGTTTTTTAGCTAAGACTTAAACAAATTCGTTATACATATTCCGCTTGAAACTTCGTCATTTTCAACTTTTTTTGACGCAAGAAATAGATAGCTACGACCGATTGGAAGTCCAAGGTCTTGTTAAAATGGTTCTAAAAGATTGAAAGATCAGGTCAGAGGGTCCACATAAAGAAAATCAAGAATAAGTCCCACAGTATCGGGCCGTGCTTGCAGTATATCAGTTCGTGGAAACGCCAGTGGTCATTCCCATGGTCGGTCACATGTAAGCGCCAGGGGTACGAACATTATGTTTTGAGGACCGTTCGTCTTCTGTTGAATCGACGGTGTAAAATCAGTTTTAAAGACTCTGATTTAAGAAATAAGAGCTTTCTCAATTAGGTTTACATGTACATGTAGATGCATGCTAGTCATCCGGCAACCAAGTCGACTATTTGTGACCGATGACCGGTATTCTACATCATCATGGGGGAGAGAGGGAGGGGATTTCAACTTGTTGGTAATGTTGCTTTCATTAGAAAAGGGGGTACTTGTAGGCCATTTTTTCATCCTTTTGACAGAGGACTCGAATTCAAACATACGTAACTAGCTTCTATGGGGCCGGATGATGACAAAATCCTTGATAAAAACTCCATGAAACGTGGCCAGTAGGCTTCTGCTTCGTTTTAATATTGGTCAAGTACGATCAATCCTCGCAAGTTTAGACACAGATGACAAGCTCAGTTGGCTCCACACTAAAATCACCTATTCAGCTAGTCAAGACTGATGTCCCTTTGTATGACCTTGCGACTACGATTAATATTATTTACAATGTGCAGTTTATTGATTAGATTCAGCTCAATTTCAGGGCGAAAAACTCCAAACTTTTAAAAGAGTTTCTAGTTTGGTTACCCAAGACATGTAATGCAGCCTTACGCAAGTCAGAAAGAATTTATCAAGAAGCAAAGAATCTTAAAGTGGCTTACCTTAAAACGTCAAATCAATGACAGAGAGAAGGATGAGTAAGAAGTATTTATTACAATGTGATAAGTAAAAAAGGTAGATGTGTATTCAATTTTGAATAAAAGATAATGGTAATCAAAATATATTTCGGTAAATGTAATTTGAAGGCAATGAAGGTGAATTTGGGTTGGGTTTTTTTTGGTAGAAGAGAGGATATTTTCCTCGAGTAGTGTAATATGGTTGTCATAGATTTGCATATTTCAATTGCGACTAGCATACAAACACACTGCATATTTTTAGACGATGCTACGTGCCTTTATCTGTGTGAAGCTACGCAGAAGACGTCTTGTTTACCCAGACGCTTTTTTAAAAAAAACTCTTTTAAACTGATTGATCTCTTAGTGACCTGATACCGTTTTATTTTTAGAAAAAAGTAGAACGTAGAATGTACATATGTATAAGTACAAAAATACTGTTAAATAAAAAAGTTTCAAAGCTACTTTATTTGTGTGACGTATCGAATATAAGTCATGTTTTATGGATTAGATTTGGATTGATAAGGATACTGAGTTTCAAAAGGTGGAATAACACACCTGGAAAAGGTAACTGAAATTTACTGTAAATTACAAGGGGGAAATAAAAAAAAATACGAAGACAATTGGGCTGTCCGTCATATTTTTCATAAAAGTCATGAAAACAAAAAACAACTGCTTAATCATGTCTACTAAATTTATTAGTTATGTGACGTTAGATAACATAGCTACGGTAAAAGGCCTCGTATTTTTTTATCGACCTTCGTAATTGATTATGAAAGCTATTATAACGATAAACTTACATACGTCAAATAAGCGAAAACTTTGCAGTTTGGAGATTAACAATAAATATTTAAAACTTCATTTCCGCATGTAACAACCAAAGTCCCAGCGAGATTAGAACTCGGGATTTACGGATCACAAGCTGGACAGTTTTTCTTTTTATCTTTTATCGATATTCAACATTATAAACAGATCAATTATTTAAAATGGCTTTGTCCAATAAACAAAGGAATTTATACAAGATGACTTAAATTAATCAAAGTACTGAATTACTGAAAGCCGGGCTCTTTTGGTGTTTCTTTTTATGCATATTGTGTAGTAAAGACTGAAAATCTCTCTCTCTCTCTCTCTCTCTCTCTCTCTCTCTCTCTCTCTCTCTCTCTCTCTCTCTCTCTCTCTCTCTGTCTCTCTCTCTCTCTCTCTCTCTCTCTCTCTCTCTCTCTCTCTCATGCTTTTAATGTCGGCAAAGCATCAGAGAGCGACTAAATTTTGTAAGCGGCTATAAACAAAAAATATGTCTGTCTAGTAGAAGTTAAAAAGTTCAACAGTTGCCGCCTTGAATTTTGCAACAAGCATTATATATTCAATCCCCGTTTCTTCATCGCGCAGCAAAGTAGTTCATGGAAATTCATGCGCATTGTATGTGTCCAAAATGCATAGTAATGTTTTAAAAACACGTTATTAAAAGAAAACTAAAAAAGATAGACAATTCATTAGAAATTTAAAAAAGAGAAACAAAATGCCAACACTTTTGACAAAACGTGGCTCTTTGTGTAACTATTTGGTATAGCGGAAGCTTAACCTTGACGCTGTTTGGTTTTTTGTTTATTTGTGCTATTTATAGTAACATTTGCGATTTGCCTGCCTGAAGCCAGGACTCTGCTTTCAGCAGGGCCCGGCTAAAAATTGAATATCAACACAAACCCTGTTTCTTTAATGAAATGAAATTAATTTTATGAAATAAATTGTCTTAACATGTATTTACAGAATCTAGTACATGTAACATCCATCTTCTGTTGACTTTAAATAAACAGTTGTCTACGTTTGTATATAATACTTAATCTACATATTGATAACAAAAAAAAAATGATGTAAAATGGACATTGATGAGAAAGACATCTAATCAAATCTTAAATTATTGAACATATTTTCATCTATATCTATTAATAATGTTTTTAAATGATAAACAATAAACTTGTTGATAAAATCGTGTTGGTCATTACAACCAATAAATAGATGCATTGAAATTTTTGTTTTGAAATGAGCAAAATGAACAACACCAAGATTCTTTTTCCCCATTTTAAACGATTTTTCATATGTAGATATTGCACTGTGAAACATTTGAAATAGCACGTTCAATAATTTCAGGTAGTTTTTAAGTCTCTAATTAGGTAGTCCGTCATTTGAAAAATACATCAGAATCATCGATATTAAATTTTTCTATCCAAAAATTATTTAGTACAGGCCTAGGATATTGGACAAATTTTTGTACCAGTAATTTGTTAAAAAAAAAAACTCACAGTAAATGAACTGAAAAATTTAATACAGATTGATTCACACAAAAGTCTGCATGAAAAGCAGTGTTGTGAAACACCTTTACGTATTCTTTCCATTCTGTCGGGATGCTTTCTAACAGAGGTCTGTAATTTTCTATGATTGCCGGTAAACTTACATCAGGGTCATACTCTTGAATAATTTCAACAATGTAAGAACTTGGTCAAAAAGAAAAAACTGATATAACTTTATATGTTTTACATGTCTAAATCCCGTCTGAATAAAATACTTCCACTTTAACATTTTATCATTTTTTTAATTAAGACAAAAATTATGCGTGTTACTTTCTTTTCCGTTGAATAGCACATAATCTTCTATAGTATACAATTCGCTAAATAGTTCTTTGTAAAACTGAATTAATGTAAGTTAGCCTTTACTAAACAATCTAAGTAAAAATATTTCTAATATATTTGCTCCTAAAGAACATATTTTTGACAGATCTGATAATAATTAAAAATGCGTTTCCTCCCAAAAGCATTCGATTTACAAAAATTTAAGCTAGATTTAAGTCTAAATGATAATATTTTGACAATGTGCACAATAATTCTACAAAAAAAGAAGTACTGTTTAACATTCTTTTTGTATTGAATCTCTTGCCCATTTGGGCATTGAAAAAAAGATAACGAATACCACAACTTTAACATCAGCATAGTAGCGGTATTTATATCAATTGCCCTTCCTTGAGTTGTTGGTTTAATATATTTGCGACTAACATAATTTTGATAGACAGATTAATTGCTAAAATGCTTATAGATACGTGCAAGTTCATCATATTTTATTGTTTTGAATTGTGTGTTGAGCACTCAGTTGTTTGTCGGAGCTTTCTGACGTTCTTGAGTGACATCTTATTCACATCTGAACATTGATTGCCAAGTATCTGCTTACCTCTTCTAAGTACACTTTCAGATAATTGAAATGTTTCTTTCATACCAAGACATGGAACAACCAAAAACAAGAGGCCCATGGGCCACATCGCTCACCTGAACAGCAGTTCCTTGTAACATTACATTTCGTAGCATATGCTTTTTCTATTTTAAATATTGAACCCCTTCCTGGGGACCCAGTATTGGTCTGAGGTTTATGGTTGGCTTGAACAACATAAATAGTAACATAGGAATGAAAATGTGTACCACTGCGGTGGGACCGCACGTACACAGCCTGAAAAACTGAACGTAGAAGAATTCCACTTCTATGACTTCTATGACTCTCAGACTGTACAGAACATCAAGAAAGATAACTCTTGGTTCCACTACATTAGAGTTTACACAATTTGAGGATCCTTGCATAGTAATCTCACAAACTGTAGCATTATAGTTCTCGAGAAAAACTTTTTAAAAAACATTTTCAATATATCTTTCTATGTTAAACTTTGAACCCCTCTTGGGGCCACAGTATTAGTCCAGTACTAGTGCTAAAGCTTTAATTATTTGGAATCTATATATTATCATATATTATTTAAGGTCAGACGACACGTTCCTCAACTTTATATAACTTTTTCCAGGAATTTGTTGATGAATTACTACTATTTTGACAAGCTTTCTTGCAAAAAATTAGGGTACCTTACCAGGCATTTCTCCAAAATACCAGAGTATGCAATTTCCTTTATATATATACTAAACGAATGCAAAAAGGGTAATGACTTAATTATTCAGCATTTGAAGTAAAAAAGAATCTTCTCCAGGAACCATTGATAAACTTTAATTATACATGTACGTGTATAAAACTTGCAATGCATTCTTCAAATATTAATAGAATGGACTAAATTTGGTATAATTCAAATATCTGCCCCCAATTTCAACCAAATAAAAAAATAGTATTGTATCAATATCAAAACTTCATTTAACATTATGCAGAAGATATCTATCACATTAATCTTCATATGAGTTATCATTATCCAATCATTGTTCATCTATGACGTCACAAAATTTGGCCAATTCTCTCAATTTTGCAAACAATTAAATGAAAGTATTGTCATCTTTCCTCCATATTTTGCCTTTGATAGTATAGAGCGCAGGTCTACTCAAATATGCTTTTTACATAAATTATGTTTGTAATTATACACACTAGTAAAACTGGTGCTTGAGCAAACATGCGCTCGGTGTTTCCCAGTCAAAAATCCGTCGAAAACACCCATTTTTTCCTCAAAAACGTTAATTTATCAAAATAAGATACAGTATACATTATGACGTAAATAGGGTATTCACATTTTACATAATTACTTATATTTATGATTTCAACTAACTAAAACATTATTTTTTGGGCAGAGAAATGCATAATACCGCAAATATCCCTATAAGGTCAAGATATAGTAAATGAAAGGTGCCTACAGGTTTATGAAATTCAATTGCAAGATATAAATTCTTTTAATGATGCTTCATAACAATATCTTTGTTTCATAGGGTGTGCCGGGGCGTAAATGTTTGGTAAATACAATGAAAAATTACGTTTTAAACAACCATTTTCTATGAAATATGAATGATAAAAGTAACAAATCTCGGAGTTTTGTCCATTTTTGACAAATGAAATATATCTGGAATGCCTACTGTCTCTCCAAAAACGACATTAAACAAGCTTTTTACCTCCTCTTTAAAATGATGTCAAATTGAATATAGATATCGGGATTACTTTTCTCATGATTAAATATAGAATGTCAAAATACTGTTAAATTTTCGACCTAATTCCTTTAAAGCCGTAAAGAACGGAAAAGATTCATCAAATCAATTATGAAGTCATAATAGTTCTAGCACCAAAAGACATCCTCTAGAATCATTTCCTTAAAGTATTTTGCTACACTATGATTTTGTCAATCGTTAGGTGAATATAGCATTTATCTCTCAAAATATGCATAACTTATGGAGACAGAGAAAATTTACCATCAGGTACTGGGAGTAAACGCTTATCATTTAGTAAACAAAAAATCCCTCTGTGTAAGTTTTTAAAATTGAAGAATCAAAGTACTGAAGTACTGACGGGAGTTGATTTTATCGATTATCATTTATTTTAAAATCAGCGATATGTGATTTTGCATGGCAAGTAGTGTCAGTAATTGAAATATTTCTGAGAAATTGTATGGATCCAGGCAAGATTGAACTCTAGTTTTGTTCAAACAAACGCTCGACTGTCTCCGTTTATCTCCGACAAGCAAGAGAGACTCTGTTTTGTCGGATATTAACTGAGACATCCGAGCGTCTGGTTAAACGAGACTAGTACATTGAAGTCTAGCGTATGAATACGTACCACTTCCAAATATATCTAAACTATTTGTACCATTTAAAATCTTACTATTTTCATGGTATTGATAAATATGTTTTCTTGAAAAACAATGCTTCAGAATACATTACATCTGAATTTATCGATTATTTTCAAGAACTAAGTGTTGTCAGCGGTATTAATTTGTGCTTAAGTCCAAACACTGTTTCACTTTCGGTTTTCCCGAGTACATGTAAGTGCATAGGTGATTGATTAAAATCAACTCCCAAAAACCATCGTGTGAATGTGTGTCTGTATCTGTTGTGGTCCTGTTTTAAACATATACACTGTAGGTGTTATATAATAAGATGCGAGACATAGTACGAAAGTGGAAAAACTTTTTTAATTCATTTACTAAATTTGTCTACATGATTATCAGAAACCTGTGTCTTTGCTCGTAATTATCACATTAGACCTTCTCCTGAAAGAATACTGTGACAGCGAATGATATCTTCCTCTACACGATATCAGCTTCATGAAAATTTTAGTAAAGCTCTGTCCACTAATACAGTACAGAAAAAAGTTAATGGAATGGTTAACATACATCAACAGCTCGCAGATTGTTCGCGCCAGAAGCAGTGCCGCTGATTTTCTGGGTGATGCGTTCTCCTGGAATAGGACTTCTGTGACCATCAGAATAACCATCGGAGTGGAAGATATGCAGAAAGTAATCGACACAGTAAGTAACATTACGTTCAGTTTGATGTCACGCCTCTGTCTTTGTTTTAAACCCATCGACGTTCCGCGCTTAAGATGCTGCAGATTCCGCCTCTTTTTGGTGGCAGTTATAACTTTTGAAATGATAACTGTGTTAAGCGCTGAAATAATGAACAAAGGGAAGAAACAATACGTAGTGGCATCAACCCATGTCCAAACTTTCCTGATAAACGTTTTATAACCATCCAAGGCGTCACAAAGTCGTGAGCTGCCAATGTTAACTATTCCCGTTGTAACCAGAAAGTGTGCATTGAAACACACGCTAAATACCAAAAGAAAGACAATGATTCCAATTGCCCTGTTTTTGTTGCAAATTCTGTGTGCAGCCAGAGGGAAGCAGACGACTATGAACCTTTCAGCAGTAATGGCAACAATCAACCACACAGAAAATATACTGGAAGTAAATGCAATAACATTCCAAACTTTACACGAGATATCGACACTTCTGAAGAAATCCACCCCAGTTACTTCCTGCACCCATAGAGAGAGCAATCCAGATATCAAAACCATGATATCAGCCAGTGCTAGTACCGACAAATAAGCATTGATGGACATTTTCTTCTCTTTGTCGTACCTAAGGATCACAAAGGACAATGTGTTTCCAATCAAACCAATGATCAAAAGAATTGGTGATATATACAACTTAAGGTTTCGCTGCAGTTTATGAATCCGGAATAAATCAGTGGTGTCCTCATTAATGAAATCTTGACCTTCTTGTGACGAAAGTATTGCCTGCAACTTAATGTGTACTTCCTCCAGAATATCTAACGAAATATTTGGGGACATCATGTAGTCTTGCAGGCGTTCAAAAATCACAGAGGTATTTTGATGGTCGTAAAGAATATAATCTTCCATCGAACTGCTGCTGTAATGAGAAATCAAAAACAAAATTAAATTAAAACAAAAAACAAAAAACACACCCTCCAAAAAAAACCAAGTATATCCATAAGGGAAAAATAAAATGATGTCGGTAGTATTGGTTATATTTGCACTTGTTCCAACATGCTAATCTAGTCTTACACTAATTTTTCAGATAGTAGCATGCATTTACCGATATTCATTAATTTTTGTTAATGATCATACGCAGTCTACAGGTAAATATATCTACCTATTCTGAACCATCTTTATCTGTCTTTGATAATAAACATTTAAACACGGCTGTCCTTCTTATATACAATTCTAACGCCAAATGTCGAAACTCTGCTTCGAAGTAATAACATTTGTGCCAATCAGGCGTGTTTCTGTGTGTCTCTTAATGTACTCGTTAATTGTTGATTGGAAGAAGATAATAATTATTCTTTACCTGGGTAGTTACGTGTGTATCTGTCTCGACATCACACACCTTCCAGAAAAGGAACTTATATGCAAATCTATATACAAGTCTAGATCTAGATTAATTTTTAATTGTCAAAAAGTCCATGACTAATGGGCGCATTGATGATTTAAGATCAAAAATTGTTAATTAGTAAAAGATCTAGACATAGACGTTATTAAATAATTTTACCTTACTGTGATTGCACCCTATTGCATGCAAGTTATTTTAACGATTACTACGTATCAAAAAGTTCCTACGTACATGTAACATATAAATATACACTAAGAAAAAGAGAATGCTTACACTCAATTGAATAATCTGTTTGTGATCATGAAATATTTTACTAAAAAGGGGGGAAAATACAGAGAGAATAAGAGAGTCTATTGTTTTAAAACTTATCTTAATTATTTATGAATTATTGTTTGTTTCAAAATAAGTATAACCAATAAAAGTTAGAATATGTTAACATAATTTACGAGCTGTTGATTTTGATAAGTAGATTATTGCGATGTTGTTGTTCTCTTTTAAACATAAATTGCTGCTTAAGATAGATCATATTAATTTGATATTTAAATTTTGTGTAATGTTTTCTTTCAAAACCAGGAGAAAATCTTATTTTATCTTTCTCGATTTTGTATTTCTCCTTTATACATTCGTGTGTTATAAAATGGCGGTTATTAAATGTAAAAAGGCATTCAAGGAATTATTTTGAAGTGCGATATTTAGTCAAATTAATGAGTTACACAAAGGACGAGGATCTGTAAAAATATGACTTTACATGTATATATCTGTTATGATTAAAAAATAGTAATAAGTTGGCCTTTTTGATATCGATATATGTATTTGTTCAGAAATTCAACAGGGAGTGAGAAGTTACCTATGAAAAACAATGACTGAAAACACACATATTTAATTCTAAATAAAACAAAATATTAATCTCAGCATATAAAGATGTAAATGGATCAGATAAAGCCTTATACAAATTGATATAAATTCAAATGAAGAAAATATTTAAAATCTGAGAACTAATGCATTGCGCTTCTCACATTCTCATGGGCGCTATATTATAGAAAACGAGGCATCAACATATTTTAATCATAGAAATTTTCATTCGAATTAAAAGCTTTATTAAGTATCATTTTAGAATTGAAATAATATCATAATTGTTCAAAACGTTATAATGTATGTTATATATATCGCCGCGACATAAATTAACGCCTAGTTTAATATCAGAAAAAAAGTCAAACTGTGAATTGAAATTTTCAATTTTTTGTTCAAATCTAAATATGGTAAATTTGCCTCTTAATTTATTACATATGTCATTCAAAAATCAGTACTAAGATTTTAAAAGTTCCCGACGGTTGAAAATTATATCAATTTTATAAGAAAAAGATAATGAATGCCTGTTCGAACACTGAATCGCGAACAAATGAAAAATGATGCTCTAACTTATTATCTACTTGGAAAATATAACATCTAAAAATGTTATGAAGTTTTATCAGATTTATTAATATCTATATGTAAAAAATATGATTTTGTCTTCATAAAACAACGTAATATGGATAATATAATAATAAGAATGAATAATAAGTATTTCATGATTTAAAACTAAAAGGTGTTTGTTTTCAAACATTTTTATTCAAAAGGGTTTTGAAATGACTATATAAAATAAAATGACTATATTAATATATATATATATATATATATATATATATATATATATATATATATATATATATATATATATATATATATATATATATATATATATATATATATATATATATATATCGTTAAATCGTGAAATTTTCGCGTTAATTCACGAAATAATTTTTATTTTACCTACGAAAATTAGCTCAATGGGCTTTCGTACATATGAAATATGTCCAGTTTTGTCCATGTGCGGTGTAATATATAAATAAGTGAGAAAACCGTACAAATCCCGAAGAAATAATTCTCTCCCTCGCAATATCCCTGTCTTGTATAATAACAACATGTACTGAGTGAATTTTTTATCCTTTGAAATTGAAAAATTGTATGTACTTAAAACCAGTGTATACCTAAGCTGAGAATACATCGCAGATTTCGCAAACCAAAACTCGGAGCAAAATGTACTTATACGGTATATGTATATTTGGCGCTTGACTTTGGTATGCATGTAATATTTAAGTAATAAGGAATCATTCTTTGATTATTATGAGGACTGGTGAAGGGCTTTATGATAGATTTGATCACAAGTTGTCATCGCATAATATTCACAGAACGATTCCTTTTTTTGAAGTAATGGGTTACATAGTACAAAATCGATAAGTAGCGTTATCACAGGCAAAGACACTGGTAAATGTAAAAATAAATGTAATCAAATGCTCAGTCAAGGAGGTTCACTTGGCTTTTATTCCATAAAACCTAAAATAGAAAAAAAAAACTCTTTATTTTTTAACAACATGTTAAATACACAAACTCTTGTATACTTGTGAAGTTTCATGAAAATATATAATACCAACTTGTTCTTTTAAGGTACTATATTAAATTAGAGGAGCGTAAACTGTATAAAGTCGAATGATAGTAAGTTTCTTATTTCAAATGTCGGCCACGTTAAGTCATATGGAAGGTAGTTGTTTTGGGGGGTTTTTTTTGTTTTGTTCAAATTTCATAATCACCTCTGTGAAGTCTTTTTTGTCTGTTAAGTAAAAAAATTAATGTTTGTCAAAGATGACTTTTAGAGGTGACATTTCCGCAGACAGAATTAAGAGAAATTAAATTTTTCGATCGACTATATCTTAAGATTAAAAAAACCGACCGAAATATTTCGTTTATATCAGTCATCTATAATTGGAACATCTGAAATGAGTTTTATAGTGTCAAAAATTTTCATTTCATTTTTATTTTGAATTTTCCTGATGAATTAAAAAAAAACCAAAGAAAGTATTAGAGCAATTCCAAATGACAGAAAATGGCTTCCATACTAATAAATGCAATTCGATACGTCTTAACATATAGTTTCACCAAAAGAAATTTCTTGTAACAGCATCTTAAGACAGGGCGAAACCATCTGCAAGTGTAGAGGGGCGAAAATAAAACGGGACGAAATTAAGTCTGTATACAGTTTTTGCTTTTTGGGCTATAACAACGCAAATATAAAAAATCGGCCTGTGGTTGTTTTGACAAAATACATGTTGTATATATAGCCTACAAAATAAGAGGGAATCTCTTTCAATAGTCTGAAACTTTACTTGACCATGTTCAAATGTTATGAAGTGTTTTTTTTAGTGTAAGTCACAATCATTAAACATTTTCACACTTGCCCTTAGATATTTTATTTATTCTGTTTAATTTTATTTGCAGT
Source organism: Magallana gigas (assembly GCF_963853765.1). Taxonomy (NCBI): domain Eukaryota; kingdom Metazoa; phylum Mollusca; class Bivalvia; order Ostreida; family Ostreidae; genus Magallana; species Magallana gigas. Next base: position 31,505,084 of record NC_088860.1, read on the forward strand.
GAAAATATAACTACTGTCTTTATGGGAGACAGGCAACTGGTCACATGATGTTTGTAGATAATGTAATAGTCATTTAATTAAATAAAGCATTGCAGATGTTGAATTATAAAGCCTATCTCTATAAAGATATGCCCGCCTCCCCCCTAAAAAACGAAAAAACAAAACAAAACAACTAAAAAGCCTAAACACTTATAAACAAAACAAACATTAATTACGATTTTAAGTATGATGAAAGGTTCTAATAAATGTGTTTCGAGACAAAATATCCAAACTTTCGGTACCCATATTGGGAAAGTTTAGCATGATCATGAATCACGAAATCAGTTAATCTGTAGAAAAAGAAACATATGACTAACTGAACGCTCTACCGATTTCAACGGATTTTATTTTCATTTTGTCGCAATATATATTGAACAATGATATAGTTTCTTACAGATGCAATGAAAGAAAGGCTTTTTTCTTACTTTCATAATCAATTGCTAACATGTGTTACAAGTCCCTGTGTCTTCCAGGGCTGTTTAATTGTGCTCGACGTCAATATTTTATAAGTAACGTCTTATTATATCTATATCGACTCGTATTATGTATAGTCATTTATGAAATTCTAAATAAGATGTGTTCTGTGAATAAGTATTCCACAATGCATCTACAAATATCTGTTTAATTTTTTTTTTTCGTTATTTCTTTTTTGTTTTACTTCTTGCACTCCATTTTTCTTGGTGGTGAAATGGGTTATTCAAAACCCAAATTGAAAATGTATATTGTAAGATTGTAAGATTTTCCCTATTTTCTATAAGAATTAAGAATCATCTGTAAAGATGCATATTACCTGATGAGGAACACATATACAACCATATAAATAGTTCTAAATCAACCGCAGCTTTCATAACTGGTAAACTCGTCTGTCAGATATGTTTTAAAATGAGAGGAACGACCTACATGCGTGCTGTATCATAACAATGACTAGCTGTAATCTGAAGATGACGTGCAGATTCTACTTAGATATCGTGGGTCTTAATCTTGAAGTTAAGAGGGGAGAGAGAAAGCTAGGCACGTAGTAACAGAGATGAGGGACACTTTTTTCAACCGACCTTTTACATGTACTTATATTTATATACATTTGTACATAAAGTTAAAACAATAAGTGAACTGTTTGTTAACGTTTTCGTATAGTGCATTAATATCTACAGCACCCCCATTCCCGACCATTGATTAGGAGTAAGCGTTTCCTTTTTTTTTTTTTGTTTTTTTTTTTGGAGGGGAAAGGATGAGAGATTTATCATTCTTGCGCTTCCAAAACCGATGCTATACTTACGAGAGAGAGAGAGAGAGAGAGAGAGAGAGAGGGGGGTGTTGGGGGTAGGGAGTTCTAAACTTCCTTGTAGCTTGAAGGACTCATTGTAAGGAGACTGGGTGTTAAACAAATCAGCCAAGAGATTAACCTTCAAATACAGATACGCTGTCAACATGACGGAAATATTCAAATATCGATATCTATACATTGTTTAATTTTTTTCTTATCTTTACACATAACTTTTCGTGTATTCGAATAGCGTTTCGAAGATAATAAATATGATCTTACATCTGTCACCACTATCGGTCTCTCTTAAATTCAATTCATTCTAAAAATTATATGTACTATGTTTTTACCTTGTTCATTGCCAAGATAAACGTGTCTGAAAATAAAATATAGTGATGAACTTGCATTTAAGTTCTATCGTAAAGTAAAATATCGTAAAGTGTGTTTACATATTAAGCCATTCATCCCTTTTTATTGTGAATTTTCGTGGTTATGGTGACATACAATTTGTACATGTAAAATGAAAAAGCAAGATTCATATATATTGAATTCTTCATCATGATTTTTCTAACATGCAAAATAATAGTCTTTGAAATATGTTCTATATGATATATACATCTAAACACATAAAATACTAAAAAGAAAGTGAAAGTCGCATACATTGATTCTCCAGCAATTATAAACCAGTCCACTAACACGCGCGAATTCTGGAAAATGAATTCCAATATAAACGGTGATTTCATGCTGGAATTATTTCGGGAAAGGGATGGGGAAGGTACCTTCCACATTACCTATTCCGGATTCGCGCATCTGGATCAGCATTTACACAGTTTGGGGATTTAGTTCGTTTCAGGTGGCTTAGCGATGCAACAATTGAGTTGTGTACTCGTGTTTTTTGTATCACCTCCAGTTGTCAAGTAAAATTTATCTCCACACAACCCTGCATCGATATTCAACGTGGGCGTTGAACTGTCGGCAGTGAATGTCGCCTTCTGGCATTTACATTGGCAATCGTCTGCCTTGCTGTAACAGTCGCCAAATTTAGCGCTGCGAATTTCGCAATGACTGGCGCCGTCACGGCGGAAATCTTCTACGAATGAGTAAACTCCATTTAGCAATTCTCCGTTGGCAATCGTCTTCATTGTTGCCATATGAAACCAATCTGAAGAGTTCATTTTAACATAACAAGAGTAGGCGGTCCAGGTTCCATCCACGTCTTGAGCTTCCATTTTAAATTGCACAGGTTCGTTCAACTTCCACTCTAAAGGCACCATGGTCTTTCCACCTGTTCCTTCATTCCCGAACCGTGACACTTCAACTCCCTTGCCGCTGTAGGCCACCTGTACTCGTTGGTCCTCTGAGGGATCTGAATTTGAAGAGCTGTCCCAAACAGAGAAAATTGCCATTTTCCTCCCATCATACAGCTCTTGTATGCCGCTGTATCCACGACTGAATCCAATGACACAAAAATAGCTCCCTGTCTGTGATTCGGAGACGCATACTTCATTACAGACGCATTTTGCGTTCTTTGGCAAATCAAACCAAAGGTGGACGGAACGCGCTGCAGGGTGTGCCATTCTCACTGTACCTAAAACAGCAATTATATAGCGTCAAACATGAGTTCAACGGAAATACCATGCATGTGCCCGATCACTAAATCATTTTTCATGTTATTTATCTTTTATCAGATCATTTGGTGCTCTTATGAATAATTCTTGGCGTATTCAATTAAAAAGGTGTTTTGAACAAGGTTTAGTTGGGCATGCAAAATGTAAAGGAATAATTAAATGCGTATTATGATAATACATCATATATATTTCCTATTTCGAAATAGACCGAATTTTAAAATTTTGTATAAATTCATTTTTGAATAAATTAAAGTTTTTAGCTCTATCTTATAAATTAGTAAAACCTAAAACCAAGAAAGGCTTTTTTTATAAACTTATCAGAGTTTAGGGAGTTGATCTTGATTTTGCCTATTCAATTAAAAGGTGTTTTGGACAAGGTTAAGTTGGGCATGCGTAAGGTAAAGGAATATTTCCTATTTCGAAATAGGCTGCCGAATTTTAACATTCAGTTTAAGTTCATGTTTGAATATATATTTATTTAACGTTTCTGGCTTTATCTTATAAATCCAAGTAAACCGAAAACCAAGATGGCCTATTTATGAACGAATCAGATTTTTGGAATCGAGTTGTTTTTTATCAACTCTCCTATGCAGTTACTCTGACAGACCGGAAATATATAAAACAATGGTTTGACCTATGCACAAATCATCACTGCTGACAATACGTAGTACTTGAAAATAATCGATAAATTCGATGTAATGCATTCAGACGCATTGTTTTTCGAGGAAACTTTATTATAAATACCTTAGAAATAGTTAGATTTTAAATGGTATGAACAATTAAGATATTTTTGTATTCGTATTTATTTCTACGCCAGTTTGATTACAGTGGTAGCGTTTAGAATCAAGGGCATACTAATAGAATCCAATCTAAAGAAAGCACCAGTACTAGCGTAGACATGACTTTACTTTAATTATTATTTTTTTGTTAAAAATTGTTTTGATACACTTTTCCAGAAATATATCGATTACTGATACAAAATGCATCGTTGAGTTAGATGGCTTAATTTAATCTTTGAATACAACAAAACAAGCTTCATGGGGGGGGGGGGGGGGGGGTGTCTGTCTATAGCTCGGAATTCTTATTGGAGAAGCCCGATAATTTATATTAGAAAATAGTGTCCGTAGTTATTTCAATAGAGTTAAGAGATTACTTGTCATGCGAGGTAACATATCGTTGATATGAAAATAAGTTATAATATATTGTAGTCTATGAAATCAATCCCTGTCAGTACTTCAGTACTTTGATTAAAAAATTACTGTGTCAAATACACATTTTCCTCATCAAGAAGCCTCTCTTTCGATCACGATAAGAAATTCAACACGTGTCGATCATGATGTTTCGATTATGAATTTATAAACCCTGGATTGGCCGACTGAGCAGCAACACAACTTAAAGTAATACAGATAGAACAAAATAAGAACGATAACAGATTTTTTTTTTTCATCAAGAAATTTAAAACATCCATGATCGAGTAAAGCTGGGGAATGGGGGGGGGGGGTTACATTAATTTAGTTTTTGCAGTCGTTACCGTCTATATTACAAATTACATTTGGCAGAATTTGGCAAAATCGAAATCAATATCGTTATGGTTGAGTATCTACTACATGTACATGTAGTTCTAGTGATACAAAAATTATCAAATGCACAGTTTGTTTACACAATCGTAATAAAGTGGAAGTAAATCAGCAGCATAACTTTTGTTCTAGTCTGTACACGTACTGTCACGAATGCAGCGCGTGTATCTGATATGAACAGTACTTGTTGTTATGATAATAATTATAATCGTTACAACTTTGAAAACATTTACCTGATGCTATGATGATATCACTTACCTAAAGTGCAAAGACGTGGACTATAGATTGTTGTCGAGGTGTCGAAATACTACAGAACAAAACGAAAGCGTAACCCGTAATCGATTTAAAACTTCCTGTTGAATCAAAGGACTGAAAGGGCTCACAGGAAAATCTGCATAGTTTATTAGTGATTTAATTTACTGTAATCTTTTATTGCAGTAACTCAACAGAGAGTGAGAAATGTTGTGGAGAATTCTTTAAACCAACTAAACACGTTGTCAAATCAAGAGACAAGAAAATATTATCAGTAAAATACGTATATGACACGTAGGATTTCACATTTATTACTTTAATATCTTTTGGCAACATTTTTAGCCAGCTTCGGGCAGAAACAAGCCAGTTCAAGAAATGTTTACATATTCTTATCTTCAAATGTACAAGATAGCCGCACACCCCCCTTAATCTTACACATACTTCTCCATTTTTAGAGTTGATTATCGATTTTAATGAAATTTTCCGAGCTTTTATAAAATGACATTGCCTCAAAGTTGTAAAACTTTCAACGATTACGTAACTGTGGCAAAACGGAGGTGAAAAATGTCTGGACCTAAGCACAAATCATCAGCACTGACAAGACTTATGGTACTTGAAAATAATCGATAAATTCGATGTAATGTATTCAGAAGCACTGTTTTTCAATGAAACATTTTATACACAACAAAATAGTCAGATATTACATAGTACGAACAATTTAGATTTTTCGTGGTGTATTCCTACGCCAGCGGTTCGCTGTCACATTCGTAACTACTCGGACATTTCCGCTGGCGAAACCAGCGGAAATTACAGAGTATTTACGATTGCTTGGGTAGAATTTTCCAGAAATATTTCGATTTCTCATACATAATGCATCGTAGAGCATGCTGGCGTTAATTCTTTATAATAAGTCTATTTTCTAATCTTTAAATATTACACAACATGATTCATATGGGGTTTTCCGTCTCGCATTATAACTCGAAATTCTTCTCGACAAAGCCCGATCATTAATATATTATTTTTTTTTAATACAGCTAAAAAATTACTTGCCATGCAAAATTACATATTGTTGATTCTAAAATGAATAGTAGTTAATAAAATGAACTCCTGTCAGTACTTGAGCTCTTTGATTTTCCACGTTCCCCCTTGGTATGATGTGCATTTTAAACTATTTTTCTGTCGCTTCTTTCCCTGACAAACATTTCCATATTGCAGAGGAGTGGTCTTCAATTCTGTTTGATCTTTGAACAGGTGCTTTTAAATTCATTGCTTTACCTGGTATAATCTTCTCTCTATCTGAGCTGACGTTGGTGATGCTGGTGTTGGTGGATGTGTTGGTGGTGCGATAACTTCCTGTGCCATTGACGTCTGTGCTAGCATTCCTAGCTAGATAAAAATATGTCAATACATTCTGTCTCGCTTTCATTGATGTACCTGTATCTTGCAGCTACATCCTAAGAGATACATGTACATGTGATATATTAAATCCAGACACGTAGCATCAGAAAGGGGGGGGGGCGTGGGGGCAAAGTTTTTTCTTAAATTTATTTTCAATAAATTGATTTAAGAAGGAGATGGCTCCCCACTTTTATGAGACCATGTAAAAAAAAATTGAAAATAAGAAAATGAACATTGAAGTTGAAGTTAAAGGTGAACCATCCCCCCCCCCCCCCCCCGTGAACCATCCCCCCCCCCCGGTTTGGGATTTTCATGATTCTGCAAAGTAACATTTTCCCTTCTTTTTTTTTTTGCTTGTCAGTATTGTTTGGATGAGCCTGCCCCCCCCCCCCTACATATACCTGCCTGAAATCAACAACAAGAGAAGCTAATGTCTTTGTGCAATTAACAAAACGTATTCATCACAATGAAAGCAGAAATATCTGATTGAAAAGGTTTTTACTTTCTATGGGTGACAGCATATCATTATCGGTCCTCGCAATTGGTTATTTTGCCAAAAACCAGTAGTTCCTCACTAAACTGATTTGGGGATTTTCCATTTATTCAGTAAAAACGCGTCTGAAACTGTACATGACCATGTTCAAATTTGATGATGAAGTGTTGAATTGTCATAGTCCCAATAATTTAAAAGCAATTTATTTACAATACTTACCCTCAGTTATTTTAATTTAATCTGTTTTATGTGACCAAAAAGAATACTTTAGAAAACAGAGAATAGGTTTTAGTATATGCTGATGTCACACTCTGATCAATTTTTTTTAGACAAAATGTTTTTATTTATGGTAGCCATACTGGAAAAAGATTATCAATACCACAAATTCTCAAATCAGATGATATGTTATGATTTACTGGACGGCTGTTGAGCTTATTATCACTCTACCGATTTTGCTCGGATCGAGACTTAGTAATTATTCATTGATGAAAGAAAATCGAACACAATTTTTCTTACTTTCATAATCAATAGCTAACATATGTTACAATGTACAAGTCCTGTGATTTTGACGGTTGTTTAATGCGTTCGAGACATCAAGCAATATCTTAGAGAGGGTGACTGCTTATACATTGTAGGATTGGAATATACATCTTTGAAAACATTTTTTTAAATGTTATGCTTTGTAACAATCTCGCCAAGTACATGTAAAACACAACTTAACCAATAATGATTTTAGAATTCCAAGGCATTGGTCTATCATATCATACACCTGTGTGGATTTTTGGAAAATTGTTAAGGCTTTAAAGGGTGCCAAAATGCCACATTGGCACTGACATACTTGAAAGAATCGGGCACAAAGGTCAAACACTATGAAAGTAATGGTCATGATCTTGGTAAAAAAAAATATTTTTCGATTTCAATGTTACTAATGCTTCGGTAAGGCATTATTAATAGGCCACCAACATTTGAGAGTTATTCGTACAGTTGTAAGCAAATTATAGAGCTTACAATTCTTTGCTATGTAAACAAATCTTTGTTTACATTTTGAATGTTGAACTGAAAATGAATTCGTGGGAAACATGCTTACTTTTATATTAACTGTATAAAAGTTCTGCATGTTTCCATGTAGCGTAAAGCAACAATGACTGTTTCTAAATTATGTTTAAAAAGATAGTAAAGTTTTTTCGTTTTACAGAATTACTATTTTTTTCTTTTTTCTTGACTACAACAATACGAGTCATTTTTTTTTTACCTTATATGAATAATTTAAACACATTCATAAATATGAACTTGAATAAATAAACATTTATAGTGTAGAAACATAAAATATTATGTTTTAGCTCACCTGAGCCAAAGGCTCAAGTGAGCTTTTCTGATCACAATCTGTCTTGTCGTCGTTGTCGTCGTTGTCGTCGTCGTTGTAAACTTTTCACATTTTCATCTTCTTCTCCAGAACCGTTGGGCATATTTCAATTTGGCACAGAACACCACTAGGTGAAAGGAATTCAAGTTTGTTCAAATGAAGGGTCACGCCCTCTTTAAAGGGGAGATAATTGAGAATTATTGAAAATTTGTTTGGTTTTTTTCAAAAATCTTCTTCTCAAAAACTATTCGGCAGGAAAAGCTTAAAATTCCGTGGAGGCTTCCTCAGGTAGTGCAGATTCAAGTTTGTTCAAATCATGGTCCCCGGGGGTAGGGTGGGGCCACAATAGGGGGATCATGTTTTACAAAGGAATATATAGAGAAAATCTTTAAAAATCTTCTTCTCAAAAACTATTAGGCCAGGAAAGATTAAATTTGAGTGTAAGCATCCTCAGGTAGTGTAGATTCAAGTTTGTTCAAATCATAGTCCCCGGGGGTAGGGTGGGGCCACAATTGGGGGATAAATTTTTATACAGGAATATATAGAGAAAATCTTTAAAAATATTCTTTTCAAAAACTTTTAGGCCAAGAAAGCTCAAATTGGAGTGTAACCATCCTCAGATAATGTAGATTCAAGTTTGTTCAAATCATGGTCCCCGGGGGTAGGGTGGGGCCACAATGGGGGATAAATTTTTATATATAGAGAAAATCTTTAAAAATCTTCTTCTCAAAATTATAAGGCCAGGAAAGCCCAAACTTGAGTGGAAGCATCCCCAGATCGTATAGATTCATATTTGTTTAAATAATAATTCAGGGGTAGGGTGAGGCCACAATGGGGGATGAATTTTTACATAGATATATAGAAAAAAAATTTAAAAATCTTCTTTTTAAAGACTATTTGGCCAAAAAAGCTTAAACTTGTGTAGAGGCATCCTCGGGTAGTGTAAATTTAAGTTTGCAAAATCACAGTCCTAGTGGTTGGGCGGGGCCGTGATGGCGGTTTGAATTTTTACATAGGAATTTATAGAGAAAATCTTTAAAAAATTTTTGGGAAAGTTTTCGGTCCAAAACTCAGTACTTAGTGTGAAAGCACAGGTTAAGCAGATTTAAGTTTGATGAAACCATGATTCCCTAGAGAAAATTGGGGCCACGAAATGGGGGGGGGGGGTACATAGGAATAGAGAACAATCTTCTTACAGGTACAACAACAAAAGGGGCTTGGTATTTACCAAAAAAAAAAGAGGTGGATAAAAATTGACAGATTTTCAAATTTTTTTAAAGCAAGATCTACTGTACTTAGTTGTCAAGATATGTTGATACTGTAATGCTAATTTGATCAGAATTAAGGCAATTGTTGCTCAGGTGAGCGATGTGGCCCCTGGGCCTCTTGTTTTTTAAATCATCGGTTTCCATGGTAACATTCTTTAAATTTTGATTTGAGCAGTAATGTTATTATATTATTTGCAAATTCACCATGTATTTAATTTCATATTCTACATTTCATAGCTTAAAAAGCTGCCATTCTTTCATCTCCGATACCACGTCAACGTCGCCATAAACAGCAAATACATGTATCAATATGCTTCAATGTAATTAATTCGATTAAGCATAATTCCTTAATTTTGAAAGATATAATAGTTTCACTACTTCAATGGTGTGTGCCTACAAATTTAGTAAAGCGCGTTAGCACACATCGCTGCAATTTTGAGACTACATCTTTCAAAAAATAAGGATTTAATGCTTATACATGTATTTAATTTTTTTTAAACCTTTTTCCTTGTTTGTAAATGTGATCAGTAATGTTTTTAAAAAAATCTGTACGATCATTATCATCTGGGTTAGCTTAACAAGGTTGACTCTAATTTGTTCTGCCTAATTTTTTTCAGGGTTTTTGAAACCTACTGATATAATTATTATTTTAAGATTAAAAAGAAATAGACTTTTATTACCTCTTTTGTTTAGGGGGTCATCTCAAAGTGTGTTTATTTTAAACATAGGGCCCTGTGGGATTTTGCTTGGAATGTATCAATTTTGCACATTTTTTTTCATCTAATATGATCTTCTGTCTCGGGGATTTTTTTCTGTTTACATAATTGTGAAAGTTATTGCTAAAAAGCATCAAATGATCAAATAGAAAAAAAGCATTTTACCTCCTGGTTTGTTCATCTAATATTACCTTCTGTCTCGGGTATTTTTTTTCTGTTTACATAATTGTGAAAGTTTTTGCCAAAAAAGCATCAAATGATCAAATAAAAAAAAAACCTTTTACCTCCTGGTTTGTTCTAGGGGTCTTATCAAAGTTCTCTTTATATGCCATATTATCCATTTATAAATGATAATAAAACAAAGTAAAATTCGACATTTTAACCTTTCAGTACCCTGTGTGTGTGGGTTACAGTGTTATTTCCTCAGAGGTGTCGATAATAACACACGAGACGAGAAGATGCTTGAGAAGATTTGATTTAAATTCTTTTTTGCTTAATAAAAATTCTTGGGATTATATCACTATAATATATATGTAATAAATCATTATCATAAACGCATGTTAATCAATCTCTTAGCATACAAATCATCGACACGAACAAGTTGTACAACCCTCTCCCATCTGGTAGTGGTTGCACGAGACAAGAAAATCTCGTACTTTATAAGGGTATTGATTAAGGACACACGAGACGTTCCACAATTATATATAATTTTTCTTAATATAATAATCTTAAGTTTTTTTTTACATTCAAACTTCTTAATTTCTAAAAATTAAGGGTATATTTATTTACTAGGCTCTTTTCGGAGCTAGAATATTTAGAATTTTCCTTAAAATAGCATGCAAAATGCATTTTGAATGCTTATAGATAAAGTAATGTTAAATATTTTCAATTGAACACTTTGTATCTAAATGAGAAAAGTATCATATCACATGAAAATATTAAAATTACTTAGAGGAAATCTTCACATTGTGGAGATAAGAAAAATAGAAAAAATGGAAGATAGGTCGCGTCAGACCTTAATACTAGTAAAGCATATTCGGAGATTTGCCTTTGACGTAACCTTTTATCATCATATTGCAGTTTATGTTAAATATGTTGATTACTGCTGATGCATAACAAAGCATTAAAACAGATTTAACATGACGTAACAAATGACGCATAAATATTCAAATTTATGATATTTCACACCGGACCATGGCTTGCGACGATGCATTTGCATGTTAACAAGTTTTACTAACAAATATGTATTTATGTTTGTAAACAAGCTTATCAAAATTAGTTGAGATGGTTTGCACAACTATTAAATGACCATGTAACTCTTTTATTCACATTTTGTTAATGATAAAGATACAAACACATCTGAAATTAAAACCTTTTACATCACAATATGTAAGTCTGCATTGTGTATGAGCGCCTGATGAAGTTCCACAGCTTCGGTTATGTTTTCAAATCTCTGGAATGTTACACAGGTTTCTCCCTTTTTATTCACGTTCCTCCTTGGTATGCTGTGCATAGTCAAGTATTCTTCTGTGGCCTCTTTCCCTGCAAGGCATTTCTTCCCTTTAGCAGGCGAGTGCTCCTCCATGCCGTCTCGCCTTTCAGCAACTGCTTTTAAATTCATTGCTTTACCTGGTATAATTTCCTCTCTATCTGAGCTGACATTGGTGATGCTGGTATTGGTGGATGTGTTGGTGGTGCGACTACTTCCTGTTCCATTGCTGTCTGTCCTAGAATTCCTGACCCCACAGGCGAGTGAAGAGGTTCCTAGCAACGACGACAGCTCTCGTTTTCTTTTGTTTGTGTATTTTGTTTTGTTAACTTCGTCGTAATATTCTCTTGCATCTATTTCTGAGCGGAGTTTCCCATCTTCATTTTTTAAAGAAAAATACAAAACAAACCAAAACTACTATAAGACTGGTACGATACTTATTAACATTAGTAAATGCTAATGAAGAACATAATTTTAAACAAAAGGCCCATGGGCCACATCGCTCACCTGAGGATCAATAGGTATGATAAAATCAGCTTAATGGAGTCAAAATACAAACTATCTGGAAAATGTACAATAATACATGTAGATCCTGTATAAATAAAATCCATTTCCCCCCTAGATATTCTTATGTTTATAATCATTAGTCCCTTTTCTAACAGGATGATTTTATAGTCATATCACATGTTGAGTACTGCAGTTCTCAAATAGATCCTTAACAATTGTTTATATATGGGATATAAACCTACATCAAACTCTGAGCCTTCTTGTGAGGCCAAAAAATTGTCCTGGGGCCAAAGTCTTAACAATTATAAAGAATCATCTGGCTGATTAGTTTCTGAGAAGATTTATAAATATTTACTCTATACATTCCTATGTTTAACTTTGACCCCCGATTGTGGCCCTACCCTACCCCCGGGGATCATGATTTTCACAATTTGAATCTACACTACCTGAGGATGCTTCCACACAAGTTTCAGCTTCCCTGGCTGATTAGTTCCTGAGAAGAAGATTTTTAAAGATTTACTCTATATATTCCTATGTTAAACTTTGACCCCCATTGTGGCCCCACCCTACCCCGGGGGTCATGATTTTCACAACTTTTAATCTACACTACCTGAGGATGCTTCCACACAAGTTTCAGCTCTCCTGGCTGATTAGTTCCTGAGAAAAAAAATTTTTGAATATTTACTCTATATATTCCTATGTAAAAATTCGACCCCCATTGTGGCCCCACCCTACCCCCGGGGGTCATGATTTTCACAACTTTAAATCTACACCACCAGAGTATGCTTCCACACAAGTTTCAGCTTTCCTGGCTAAATGGTTTTTGAGAAGATTTTTTTTGAAAAATTTCTTAAAATATTTCATTAATTTCTAATTATCTCCCCTTAAAAAAGGGTGTGGCTCTTAATTTTCACAACTTTGAACCCCCTTTGAGTAAGGATGATTTGTGCCAAGTTTGGTTGAAATTGGCCCAGTAGTTCTTGAGAAGATGTTGAAAATGTGAAAAGTTTACGGACAGACGGACGACAGACAAAATGTGATCAGAAAAGCTCACTTGAGCTTTCAGCTCAGGTGAGCTAAAAACGATAGAGTAAATGCTTATCAACATACCAATGTTATTTTGTTTCCATGACTTCTTCTGAAAATCAAAAGTAAGAGAATTTCGGAACATTTCAGCTTGTCTGAATGATGTAAATTTATATTTAAAAAACCTAAAAAAAACTCTGTCTTTTGTTACTATTTGCTAATTTTTTTTTATATCTATGTGTATGTATTTATTTGCTGATATTTATCTTGTTCAATCACCATTACTTTGTTTATAGATGAGCCTGTTTAATTTACTTCGAGCCATTGATTGTATACAACTTTGTGCACAATATCATTGCATTGTATTATAGAACCTGACTGTTATACTGTTTGTGATTTTTATGTCCATATGTAATCATAATGTTATATGTTGTATGCCATGCCCAATAAAGCTCCAATTTAGAAATGAATTCTGTTCTAGTTCTATAATTTTTCTACAACGGCCAGTCTTAGTAGCCGTTTCAAATTTAGTTTTACCTGTGTAATATTATTTTTCAATAGCCACGTGTTTCGTACTGCACAATGCTTAATCTGAAAAAAAAAATTCCTCAAACATTATACCTTACCTTAAAAAATGTACATTGGCACTGATTTTAAGATGTGTAATGTCCAAAACATTGTTACCTATTACATTTTGTCTCTCTTTAATCCATCATAATGACAATATGAATAGGGGGAGGGGGATTTTTTATTCTAAAAAAGGTATATATGTTCCACAAACCTTGCCGTCTGATGCACATCTAGTGACAAAGACACAAACTACCTACAAAAGAAATAAAGCCCTAGATACAACAATTGTTTTCAAAATACATTGTTAAAATTCTACCATAAAATATCTGTGAAAAAAGTTAAAAGACTGGTTGTTAAAATGCGTACCATATGAATTTTCTTTACATTAAATACTTTACCAGGCTTTAGTTATAATTTTTTAAACAGGCTTTACAATAATGTTTAACAAGCCTTACAGTAATGTGTACACCAGGCTTTACAATAATGTTTAACAGGCCTTACAGTAATGTGTACCAGGCTTTACAATAATGTTTAACAGGCCTTACAGTAATGTGTACCAGGCTTTACAATAATGTTTAACAGGCCTTACAGTAATGTGTACCAGGCTTTACAATAATGTTTAACAGGCCTTACAGTAATGTGTACCAGGCTTTACAATAATGTTTAACAGGCCTTACAGTAATGTGTACCAGGCTTTACAATAATGTTTAACAGGCCTTACAGTAATGTGTACCAGGCTAATAATGTTTAACAGGCCTTACAGTAATGTGTACCAGGCTTTACAATAATGTTTAACAGGCCTTACAGTAATGTGTACCAGGCTTTACAATAATGTTTAACAGGCCTTACAGTAAAGTGTACCAGGCTTTACAATAATGTTTAACAGGCCTTACAGTAATGTGTACCAGGCTTTACAATAATGTTTAACAGGCCTTACAGTAATGTGTACCAGGCTTTACAATAATGTTTAACAGGCTTTACAATGATATTTTACCAGGCTTATCTTGGATATGAAGTGTAAAATTAGTATTGAATACTGCTTTCCAGTCATATCCATTCCTAGGAGGGATTCAGCCAACGTCAATACTAAGAGCGCAAGAGATTTCAGGAAAATTATTCTGAAAGTAAAAGTTTTCACAAAGTTTAATCAGCTGTAAACGACTTAAGATGCCTCGATGGTCGAGGCCATTTTCGACTATGTTTTATCTGCTTTAAAATATGAATAAAATATAGAAAATACAAAAGTATCAAAGGTAAAATAAATGGACTTTTCTTTAATAAATAGTAATTTACAGCGTAATAAATCATATCTTAAAAGTTAAGGTAGACCTTATGGTTAGTTTTGTTGACTATCCAGCCCCATTAAAAATACCTTATAATGCATATGTTAATCAAACTGTAAGAAGAATAATTGCATAATTATGGGATGTATTGACTGGTTATTGTAGCAGGCTTTGATGATTGTGATGTGATATATATATATATATATATATATATATATATATATATATATATATATATATATATATATATATATATATATATATATCGATTAAACGCCACAAACCTTAAGCGTCTTTTAAACACCATTTCGCTTTCTTCAGTAAGTTTCACTCGAATGTTCCAAACAATTGCCATAAAAATAAGGAAAGCCTGCAACATATATGAATTCGATTTAAGTTTAACAAATTTGATACAAGACAATTGCAAAAAAGTTAATGATTTCCCTCTTTATCTATATATCACTGAATCACATCGAATGCTCAATACTTACTGCAGTTATAAATGCAACCGGTAATATGAACACCTGGAATTGCCACGAATACTTAGAAATCCAGCACCTTTAAATTGAAGTAGTATATGTTATAAATACGCAATATATGCTTGTTTTTAGCATTTTAGTGCACAAAGTAAACGGATTTAAGGGTCGTTGTCATTCTAGAAATGTACTGACGTCCTTATGAAGAGGAGCATTATTTTAAAAATACAGAAAAATACCCAAACTTAAAAGGTGAAATGTATGATTTTTTTTCTTTATTAAAAAATAGTCTGTAGCTAAACAAATCATATCTTTAAATTTTAGGTTTATCTGATGGTCAACTTGTTGACCATTCAGCCTCCTTTAGAAATGTATGTAGACAAAGCATGTTGCAAACAGAGGAATACCGGATCAAATGTAGAATTGAATGTATGTATCAGAAAGATATACTTACACCATTCTTTTCTCAGCTGATGCTTCTTTTGGAATAGTTTGAGAGACAATGGAGAAAAAAATGGTAAGAACCAAAGGTATTCCTATAAAACACGATAGAATAAAAATTAAGTCATAAAATAGTTAATGGATTGCAACTTGTTTTTCAAATGACGACTTTTATGTCAGAAACATTAAAATTAAAATAAAATCTTAAATTACTTGAACTAAGCAATAGAGGGTCGATACATTACAAACCAAAATAATTCGTAAGAAAATTTTCTATGTCACTGGACGTTGTGATGAAAAGTTGTTCTGATACAAGTAACTAAGGCCGTTGGATGTCTGTAACGATATTCTTCACCCCCATTCAGAAATAATACCCTTATTTGCATCTTTTGTTTCTATCGAGGCCGAAACCTTTTTTCGAGATAAATTACTAAGAAATCATATTTTGCCATTTTTGAAACCCCCAGTGTTAAATCAGAAGAGAGTTTTGGTAATTCACACACTGTGCATGCTGCCACTTACATTTAAGAAACCATTACATAACTCTTATCTTTAATCCAACATTTATTTTCTGGTTTTAACTCACCAACCGGCTGTGTGAAGCTAAATAATGTTCGGTATTCCATTTTAACTATCAATCTATAGCAGCATAAGGATGTAAATCACCGAATAATTACGACACAGGTAATACACAATGAAACTTATCACATAACCATCAAAGGTAATCGATAAAGTGTTGTTGTTGTTTTTTTCAGTATGACTTTCCTGTGACTCTATGCAAAAGATAAGAATATCTTTTGAAACTCACCCCATCCAGTAATGATAAATCTTGAGCATCTCTTGTTCACCGAATATTCTTTGGATGTTAAGGTTAAGATGAAGAAATGGAACATTTCCATCAAAAGACAAGTGAATGCAGAAATGTATAAAAAATAAACTGCTATTTCTCCAATAATCCAAATCATCTATCAAAGAAAAAGTTGTAATTAAGATTTAAAAAAATCTAAATGAAAGTTCTACGCTTTTATTTTTCTAATTAATTTTTTTTAATAAATCTAGCTAAATTTTTTTCAATAAATCTAAATTTGAATTAATTTAATTGATTTTATTTT
Source organism: Magallana gigas (assembly GCF_963853765.1). Classification (NCBI taxonomy): domain Eukaryota; kingdom Metazoa; phylum Mollusca; class Bivalvia; order Ostreida; family Ostreidae; genus Magallana; species Magallana gigas. The sequence continues at coordinate 31,521,983 of NC_088860.1, forward strand.
ACATTTTACATATGAATCCTTTTTTTACATCAAGAGTTCTGCTCACTGGCATTATTGCTCAAACAACAAAAAAAGGCCTTCATTTCCAAGCAGTTCACAGCCCTAACTTCATCGATCTAACCTCAACACATTTTTTTTTAAATCGTTTTGCATTCATTTTTGGGAGTTGATTTTAATCAACTCTCCTATGCACTTACTCGGGCAAAGCGAAAGTGAAACAGTGTTTGGACCTAAGCACAAATCAATACCGCTGACAACACTTAGTTCTTGAAAATAATCGATAAATTCGATGCTATGTTCTGAAGCATTGTTTTTCAAGAAAACTTATTTATTAATACCATGAAAATAATAAGACTTTAAATTGTACAAACAGTTTAGATAATTTTTAAAGTCGTATGTATTCCTACGCTAGAGTTCAATGTAGTCATGTTCAACCAGACGCTTGGCTGTCTCCGTTAATATCCGATAAAACAGAGTCTCTCTTGCTTGTCGGAGATAAACGGAGACAGCCGACCGTCTGGTTGAACAAGACAAGAGTTCAATCTTGCCTGGATCCATACAAATTCTCAGAAATATTTCGATTACTGATACTACTTGCCATGCAAATTCACATATCGTTGATTTTGAATAAATGATAATCGATAAAATCAACTCCCGTCAGTGCATCAGTACTTTGATTTTTAAACGCAAATGAGCAATAATATATTATTATCACATGCTAAAAAGAATTATGCAATATACCTTGTCATGCAGTCTTAAGTGACAAACCAGGAACACGACGTTGTTCATCAGTAGAACAAGGATATAGTTTGTGTAGAAGACATAATGTTCACCAGTCAGGTACCTAAACATTTATCATCTCGATTTTAAATACGTTTTTTTTTAAACTAAACACTTTAACTTTTTCATTGAAGTTAATGAAAGACAATTATAACAGGGTTTTTTTTCTTATACTTGTTCTGTTTTGAAAAATTTATAAAAATCTTTAGAAAATATTTGTTTACAACACATTAAGTTGTATATGATGTACCTCCAGTTGACAGCAATGATTACAACACAGAAAAACAGGCCACATATTGAAACAGTATGACTCAGGATAATGCCGAGAAAGATATCAGTCTCTGCGTCATTGTTATTTACCTGAAAATATTTACATGTTTTTCATCTTTCGAAAATAGTTTTGGTCAGTTTTTGGTATAAATAAGGCAGATCAAGAAAAGTATACAGTTTGGTCCACACGTGTACAAGATGCCCGGACATCCTCCTTAAATCTTTTTGCTTATTATTTCATTCGTAACCGCCTCTTTGGCATGATGTTAATGTAGATATTTGTCATATGTAAAAAATATAAAGATACTTACTCAAAATCAAATGTGGCACTTAAAATCATTATCTCCCTTAAAAATCAAGGAATTGTGTGATCGTTGATGTATATATGAATTTCGTTTTACTAGAGAAATCACTTTTTGGGAAACACGTTTTTTATTTACTATAACCCAAATACTCTTGATGATGTATTTTTTTAATTGACGACCAATTGAATGTTAAGCATCAAAATTATTAAGTGGAAATTTGTCAAAATGTATTCAAGTATTCATGTTAAAAATGAATGGTACTTGTACCTACCGTGATATTTATGTCTCGTTCTACAATAATCACCTCTACCGGAAGTTGACAGTGACATGTGACAACTCCTGCATTGGCAGACACCACAGAACAGCTAGCATTCCCCCATGACGGATATGAAATACCCCTTGTAACAAGAACAAATGGGTTTTGAAGAATGCTACTTTTTTATTTCAAGAATAGATGCAAGTAAATATGATAAAGGTTTTGTTAAATACCTTTTCTTTCTAGTCCATGATACACATTCAAACTCCTTTGATTTGTTTTGTATCTAAATATAATAAAAACAGAATTAAAAATTGATTAGAATTTTTTTCAAGATTTTTTTCAGAGTGATATTAATGTCAATTACTTTGCATTATCTTGTTTAAAATCTATTTGATACAATGTTGTGATTGGAATTTTATATCGTTAGAATTGTTAATATGAAAGATTTTTTTACTAAATATATGGGTATGTCCATCGACTGTCCTTCCAATGATGATAAACTATGGTCTGCATAAACAGCCACAAGATCCGATGAAAACCTCATCATTGGATTTCTGAAACAAGAGCAAAACATGTCAAGGAAGTTATACAATATTTCTTAAATGTAATTAAGGTTGTTTTCAAATTGATCTTTGAAGAAACTTACTTGAAGGATGTTTTTGATGTCAGATGAGTATCCAAAGTTCGAAACGTAAATAAGGTAAATGTCATACCTGCGTAATTCATAAACTTTCAACATTATTTTGATATGTTATTATGCACATTGCTATCGAAAACAACAATTAAAATCAAATTAATATTAGTTTTACCATGTGTCTTTGAGGAACCATTTTCCCTGCTTTCTTGTTCCTTTACATCTGAAATTAGTTAACCGGAATTTAAAAATATCTTAATCAAGGTTAATATGACAGCCAGAAATATTTAACAATTTCATCTGAATTTTTAACAAAGAGCCTTACCAATAGTTTGTGTCTTCGTTTCCTTTTCTGTTTCGAATTCAAAAAGCGTCTTAAAAGACTTTTGAGACAGATAGGCAGAAATATGCAATATATTTTCCCCTAGAGTAAGTTTCTGCAAAAATAATACACCTGTATAAATTAATTATCAAACCATCAGTGAATAATATAATTTTGTAGCAGTGTCTCTATTGACTTAGGAAGTTAAGAAATCTTAACGCCTTGAAAAGCATATTTTTTCTTCCTTTTAAAGAAGAATTTGATCTTTTAATAGTATCTTATCACTGACCAATGATATGAGTAACTGTTGTTTTTGGCTCGTAACGAAAAATATGAATTACGCACATGACTCAGTTTCTTAAGAGGAAAGTGAATTATTCCTATTAACTTTCAACACTCATTAACAAATACCGTTTAATACCTGTTTGATATTCGATGGCAAATCTTTAGTCGCAGTCAAAATGCAATCCATAACTTCAATTATATCCTATTGAAAATTGAAATAAACGTTATACATGTTATGATATCTGTAAGGGATAAACAATAAATCAAAAAAAGGACATAATAAGATCATGGTTCTTAAAGCTGAACACCGCTCGTAAATAGCCACTGTCCGCCATATTTCTCTTTTATCACTGCTGTCCCTACAACCCTTATAATAGGAACAGACCTCTAAACAGTTCAAAGTACTTTGCTGTAGAGGTCTCGCCTGTGTGGACGTACATTTTGCCTCGCCGTGTTACTCGGTCGCGATTAAATTATCAAATTTTACGCACCTTTTTGAAGCCAGGAGAATACTAACATCAAATAAATTGGTCAATGCATTATTTACGAAAAGAAAATGAACATAAGATAGGAAAAAATTGCATAAAATCTAAAGACCACGAAAGGAATACTACATGTCGGCCACGAGGTTCAGGTGTGCAATCGGGTGTAACGAAATCAAAGGGTTTATATACCAGGTATCTGTGTGACGGTGCCTATTTACGAGCAATGTTCAGCTTTACAGACTTACTTTGAACGATACTTTCTCATTGCTTGTTGCTAGCATTGGGTATTGGCGTTGGTATTCAAAAATTCTCCGTAGAATGCTTATCGATAGCTCTGCATCCCCAACATGAATATTTGGATTTACCGTACTTATAAAGCTGTGCAGTTCATCTAAAATATGTGATATCGTAGACGACCTGTATCCATGGTAAAGAATTTCAACCTAAAATTATAATTTTTGGAGCTTTTAATTCATAGCAATAAAAAATATTTACTTAGTTTAATTTATTAGGTTATCTGCATGCAGCTACCTTGTCATATATTTTAATCAGCTGATTACACTGGCAATAAAGGAAGCTTGGTTCATTCCACTTGCAACCACTTCTAACGTCGCAATAACAAGATCGTTCGGCATATCCTGACATATTACAAATATGAAAAATTTAAATACATTGCGTCTGTCTTCAAAGATAAAAAAAAATGTTAATTTTCACTTTTCATTGACGTGTTTTCAATGTTAAAACTATATATTACAGAGTTATTTCATAAGTTTTAATTACCTCCAAACCCATCGGGACAATTTTGTTTGATCAAATGTCCATTTCTTGTGTCAGGCCAAAGAATGCCCATGTGTATCTCAGCATGACACATCAACTGGTTATCTTGAAATGAAATGATTTGTTTTTAATAAACGTAAATTTACCAAAGTATACGTCCTATTACTTTTTGCCACAAAAACCCATGCCAATAGTTTGGTTACCTTTTGCCACAAAAACACGCGTGGTTAGGTTGACCGCTCCAACCATGTTTGCAACCCTACAGGTAAAGTTTGTACTTTGTGATATTCTTTTAGCAAACAGTTGTGTTCCAGCTGGTAACAGACTTTCTACAAAACGATTGTGGGTATGCCACTGAATCTTGGCTCCATTTTCATACCACTCGTATTGGAAAGAGTTGTAAGGTTCGTTGATGGAAAAGCAAGGAATACGAACAGAAGCATTAGTTGACAGCACCATTTGCCTCTTAGGTATGTAAATCTGAGGTGTCGTCTGAACACTCACGTAAATAGATTGGTGTTTTTCAGAATAACCATCAGAGGCCACACAAGAAAAATAACCTAAAAGGATAAAAGACACCCAACATTTCATAAATAAGGTTCTTCGAACCAAACGTCAAATGCATGATATCTTAAGTTTAACTTTTTATGGTTTTAGCATTTACTGTTTGAATTGAAAGTTATACATGATTAGAATTTCAGACAGGTTTAGTAAATTCAGACCTTGGTCATACTTCTTTATTTGTGTATAATATAGAACAGAACGAATAGTCCCTTCAGTTTTAGAATGGACTGTAGTGACATATCCACCGCGTGGAGAAATGGAAAAGTCGATCTGCATGTCATCTTTGTACCACTGAAATGTCGTGGTGTTCCTTCCTTTTGCTATACAAGAGATAGTAAGGAACCCGTTTTCGTTGATATAGCCCATAGAAGTTGGACCACCATTGCCAACAACTAAGTCAATTATCCTTAACTCTACAAGAAAGGGGGAACCGTTACTTATATTTTTATCTTAACTTTCTTTTGGACAGTACGAACTTAAGATGCATGCAAGACTTTATTTACGATACAGTTAAAAGTTGTATTACCTTCTGCAATAGAAAAAGTCAATACAATTTTGCCACCTTCCTTTTCATAAATTTGTTTTGTTATATTTTGCAATAAGTCCACCGTCGAATGCATGCCTTTTTTGTTAATAATAAATTTTAACTCGATCACATCAAAGTTGTTTGACCTGAAATAGAACGCATTCATGTGAAACATGTAAGGACCAAAATTTTAGAATCTTATTGTACTGTTTGTTTAGTTTTGTTGTTCGAGGTTTTGTTTTTTTTTTTAATTTTTGCTTAAACAATAAAGATAATTTACAAAGTATCATAAACAATACAAATTCAACTTTTTCTTTTGCAGTACGACATTAATTATCAAAATGTTTTTGGTTGGTTATCAAACGTACCTTCCTCTGATATTCGTGACTTCGCTAATATTCTTGATATGCGAAAGGTGTAGTTCTCTGACGACCTTTTGAAATACACAAAATTTGTGAAACTCAGATAAAAAAATATTTATTTTTTATATCCATTCCTGAACGATTCAGCTTGTTTGTCACTTACATTGTTATAAACGGTTCGCCGTTCTAAAGATGTTGTCGGTTGCAATGAGGTAATATCAAGACGAACAAGTACAACCAAGTTTTCTGTTTTAATGATAGTAATTAAACGTGATCTTACAAACCATTAAAAAAACAAAATACGTACATATAAATTAAAAAAAAACAACAATGAAATGTAAACAGATACTAGTACCCTACGAAGCTTTTAGACAAATACCTTTATATTGTCAAGTCAAATCGGAAGGTGACTTAAAATTTAGATTTTAAATCAATAATAGTTTTGTAAAGAAAGGAAACCAAAGGATTATATACATTGTTATGCAAAAGCAAATAAACAATGTATATGTGATGTATAGCGTAACGCGCAAAATTGTCCCGTTGAACGCTACCTTTGGCGATGCATGACTGTCTGTCTGGTCCAAGCTGGTACCCTTGTTCACACTGGCATCCCTTCACTCCAGGTAATACTTCCACACAAAGATGTTCACAACCAAGATAATAACAGTCTGGACAGAAATGAAACAAAATCAAAATGCTTCTTATGACATTTAAAATAGCTCTTTGTAAACAGTTTAGTTACTTTATAAGAGAAAGATTTTATACAAAAATTGCTGTGAAGCTGAGTAATCGTTATGCTTTTGTAATATATTGTAATTGGATGCTGACAAGGTGCAAACTGTATGTATGACTTTGTAGAAATTAAAAATTAAGATGGTTTAGTTCACCTTAAATTGTTTCCCATCAGCATAACACTACCTGCATATCACAGATACATTATGTAGCATGATGCAAAAGAAGTATTTAAGTCAAACAGACGAACAAATACCATTTGCAATTTTTGATGAAACCAATTTCAATTTTCAAAATTGTTATATACGTATATACGAACAAAATCTCCATTCAGTTTCAAACTCATGAACTGTGGTTGACAAACCCGATACTTTACCTGCTGGACTATGATAATATTCAACCAAATTGATTAATACGAACAAGTGAACGAAACACTTTAATTGATATCTTGTGAGTGACGCAATGTTTTAAAAAGTACAAGTTTTGATGTAGAGAGGTACCTTAAACAGTGTATATATTATGATGAAGCGTACATACAGTAGTTTATACTAGATTTACAATCGATAGAGATTATGTCGATATTTTTTGTAGTTTAAGCCTTTTTTTAAAGGCTCAATTACACAATAACTCACCGTCTTGCTTAATTTCACACCAGTCCCCCGTGTAACCTGTAGGACATTCACATATATAATTCAGTGACCCGTTCAGGTAGCTGAAATCAACACAAACAAACAACATAATTCTCTTATAAAACAAACAAGCGTGTGGAAGAATACTTATTACAGTTGAATTCTTGTGGCTATTTTCAGATTAATATACATACATCTCCAGATGAAAATGAGCTTTCTGATTAAAACTTACCCCCCCCCCCCTTTTCCTTACGCTCGGCATGGTAATGTTTTTATCTCCTTTCGAAGATTTCCAATAAATTTATAGATTTTTCTAATGCAGTTAAAGCCCTCCACTGATTGGTCAGAAGTAAAGGTCATGTAAAAATGACCTCCTATCGACACCTGTCAGACCCGGACGAGCGTACGGAGAAGAGGAGGGGGGTCGGACTGAAAGTGAACTTTGTAAAAAAAAAAAAAAAATATATGGGGAAAAATTTCAATTTTGAAGTTGAAATACATGGATTTTTTTCTTTACTGAATAATGGTTTAAAAAAAACGAAAAGTTTTTTTTTCTTTATTTATTTTTAATGTAGATCTCATGGGTGAGGTTTTGACCACCCAACCTTCAGAAGTTCAGATAATCTGATTTTCTGAGTAATTAAAAAAAGAATAAAAAGTAGACTGCATTAAAGATAAACCCAAGTAAAAAAAAAAATAAGAAGAGGGGGCATTTTAATGTCCTATCTACATAAAGAAAAGACCGTATTGCCTCCATTAGTTCAGATGATTTGATTTTCTAATTTCATCAAAAAAAAATATTTTGTGGACTGCATTTCAGATTAACCAAAGTAAAATATGAGAAGACCTATATAAGTTAAGAATTATTGAAGTTAGAATCCGGTTACACCTATAAGGTAATAGGTGCAAAATAACTCAGCTCTCTCCCTTCTATTTAAAGCAATATGAGCTGCAATTTTCATGATGATTGTTTTTTAACGAAAATGTTATTTTCTACTAAAATGACAAAATTATCATGATTTTTAAAAAACAAATTCGCCAAAATTTTGTGAAAAGGGCCGTTAAGGAGCCTTAATTGGAGCGAAATTGAATTATTGTCGTCCTGTACAAAAATTGATGTGCTATATGTTCATTACAAGAGATACCTTTCCTCTGACAAAAATTAATGATTTTTTCCAACGTAATTTATCTTAAAAGTTTAAGCAGGTTTTTACAGCAAAATAAAATTCTAAAAAATACAGCTTATATTGCTTTGAATGAAACACATACTGCCCTACTTGAATGTTTCCTATTATGAATATGCGTAATTGCAGTAGCCTACTTTAGCAATGACCCGCTGGTTCAAGCAAATTGTTTAAACCTGCCTTAAGACAATGTGACATTAGATAGATATTAATGAGGTGAACTCGCCGGAGAATATGGGCATCATATATATCAACTTATTCAATTATTCATGCGAATGTTGTTACATTAATAAAAACAAAGCTACTTACGAGAAGACAATCTCTGCAGAGACAGTGTATCTATGATAAATCTAAAAGCATAATTTGCTATAACTTAATTCGAAATCAAGAGAGGGACAGGGCCGCGGGTCTTCTTTACAAAAGGCCAGTTTGTAAAGTAGATTGATCTTGATGTTTGCATTCTAACGTAAAGAAAATAATCAGCAATATTTGTTTTGCTACATACTGTTCATTTTTAATACAATACTGTACGGAAAAATTATTTAGATTCGTTTACATACCAGCATTTTTTTAAAATTTCATTTTAAATTTAATTATCATACATTTTTTTGGTAAACGACAGACTTAATTACGTATCATATCTCTAAATAAAAAACTAAAACATGCGTAAATCATGTCCATTGATATAATAGTTAACTATAATAAACTTCACGTTACCTGCAGATTCCTCCATTTTGACACCTATTGGTCTTAGTTTTGGGGTTGCAGTCTGGCCCATAATGGCAATAGTCTCCAAAGAAGTTGTTAAAACAATGACATTTGTATTCCGAGAAATCATCAGAGGCGATGCAATGTCCAAGGTAAGAGCAGTGGTACGCAGTGCATGTTTCTTTGTGATAATCTGTAGTTGAATTAACGAATTCGTATGTAATATTAAAACCGTAAACGTCGGTCAAATGTTCCAAGACCCGGATATTTATGTCACTCATTTCATGGACTCCAAACCGCAGAACGGCATACGGAGCCGGAATAACCATTGTGTACACGTCATGGTAAGCGTTTAACACTTCCGGTCTTGATTCGTTTCTGTACATTTCAGAATTCGTATATTCCTGAAAGAACTGGACGGTAAAATGACTTTTCAAATAAAATTGAGTAAGATGGATCAATGTGAACTTTGTCTGGCGGTTTAGGATAACCCATTCGCACAAAATTGGTGTAGGAAACTCATTTGGAAAGTTCGGAGATGTTACAACACCTTTCGGAGCACGGACGATTCCTCCGCAGTTCCTATAAACACAAAATGCTAAACAGAGCAAATTGAATGCCACAATTACTCGCACTAGAAGTCTTAGGCCCCACATTTTACAACTGACTACGTAAGATTATCAAATTGTATTGTTGTGGTCTTAAGTTTTCTCTTTAATATAATCTAATTTTCCTGTAGTTTATTTGATGAAGCGTATTAAATTTTAATGGGAGTTTACCAATAGGCAGTCGTTCCCTATTAGCATTTTTTGTGTCATTTTCGGAACACATTAATTTTCTTGGTTCATGAAAATCCTGAATTGAAAGTAATTAAGCTCAAAACTGATATCTACTTCACCATTTCAGAAGTATCCTGTGTCGTTTAGGGGATTGTTTTCGGCCTGGTTTTGAATGTATACCTGCCCTACATAGCAAATAAGATGAACTATTTTTGAACATCCCGACACACTGCACTTTGACACTTACAGATGTTACATATGCAAAATCAAGTCACCGTAAGCATTAATATTATTCAACCTGGCTTTATTTTAATGAAAATATGCAATTTTCTGAATAAAAACATGCATAAAGTTAACATATGCATAATTATTCATGATGAACATATGATTAAAACCTAATGTTCTTGCAATTTGAGTAAATACAATAGTGATTTTACAATTATATTTCAGAAACAGATGAACAGATAGTTTTATAGTCAATGACCCCGTCGCACTAAAAGCTGTGCCAGCGAGAGAGATTAATATAAGTTGTAGAACTTGTTTTATCAATCGTTGTAAAATGAATTAAGTTAAATATAGTTTTTGTGTGTTAATAAAAGTATGTTTATGAATCAGGTGCTATGAATTTTTAGAAATCCGTAAAATTGATTCATGAACTTGAGAAAATACAAAAATCAAATGACAATTTATGTTTTATTGAATGAAGACCATAGATAACACAACACAGTCACTAAGGAGGGTTTGATGGTCGTGACCATTTTTAGACTTTAGTGACCTTCTTTATTTAGAAGAGTTCTATGTTAAATTAAAGGAAAATACTAACATTTAAAAAATAAGTAGATTTTTCCTTTACTAAAAAATAGTTTATTACTTAACAAATCATATTTTAATATTTAGGCAGATTTGGTTGGTCAATTTGTTCACAATACATCCTCCTTACCTTAAAATAAACAGAACAAATGCAGGTGTGTTGTTCCCTACAAAAAAACAAAAAAACTCATCTTCATTCGACGAACAACATACAACTAGAAGTTTTTGTCTATCAATAATTTAAATAGAACATGAAAAAAAACGGAAAATATTAATCATTAGGACGTTTAAAGTTTGTGTTTTGTTGTCAATTGATTTCAGATAGTGCAAAAATCCTTTACTGTTGGTATTAAGACTTAAACATCTTAATTTTTCTATCATTGATAATAATTTTATGATAAAATTTTCGGCATTAAAAATTTCATCCACTATTGTTGTACAGATACACTAAAATTATTTTAACCAAATGCTGAAAAATTAATTAACTACCTTATGTATTAAGGAAGATAAGCATTGTTATGTTAGGCTTATAATAAACTTCCTAGTATTTTCGTATTAAATGTTCACATTTTTCTCAAGCTTTGTCAACATGTGATGAATTTTCATGTACCAGGTATACATTATATATTTACATTCTCTGCTTCGTTAGTTTTTGGAATAAAAAATTTTAAATGTAGTTAAGACATACAGGACCTTGTCTTTAACATTGCCTTATTCTATTACCTTGGCATTTTCAGCACATGGCTTTGTACAATCATAACAGGGGATATTAACAATAATGTCATTTCTTTTGGTTTGCATTTACTGTAGTTATTCACATAATCTGCCGATAAGAAATGAATTTTGCAATATACTTTTTTTTGTTATTTGAATTTGTGACATCCTTGCCAGATAAGATGTTTAACAAAGAAAAAAAATAATACTAACTAATGATTTTTATTGATTATATGTGGTAGTAATAGCAATGTGATTGACAAGATCTGAATCTGTAAATTGTTTTGTTATTATCACAATCTATTAAATTTAAAGTTGAAGCTTTAAATATATAATTGACTATATAATTTTGATACTGTGTACAGAGTAATATTCGCCCCGTTTTATTTTTGCCCCTTTCGCCTTCGTTGTCAGGGGGCGAATTTAAGACTGGGCGAATTCTAATGTCTTATATTATATTTCTTCAATACAGCTTTGTCTGGGAGAATTCAAGACAGGGCGAAATTTCTAAAGTGCAAGAAAATAACACATGGCAAAAATAACCTTGTATATTATGGTACATTTTTGAAGATAAGAATTACACTATCATTCTTCAGAAAAAATGGATTGCAGAAACTTGCGTTGTCTTAATCAAATACAATCTAAACGGTCAATAGAATGTTAAAAACATACAGTAAACGTCGTTGGTTTTTAAATGGAAACAAACTCCATTACGTATAACTGTGATACAACTTTATGTACAATAATGATGTAATTCAATATTAAGGAAAAAGAAATGTATCAAAGTTAACCATGTCACTCGATATTTTTAAGAGATTTTAATACGTAATATGAGTCATTTGATCCTACCTCTAAATGGTACTACAGCGGGTTGGCCTATGTCTGACTTAGCATCGGGTGTCGTCGGCTACCGGTTTCATCGTAACCTTTGACCCAGACAAATAAATAACGTGTATAACGTTAACGAATGAACCTAATCAAGACATATAAGTCGTTTGACCGATGTCGAATTATGTAGGGTACATGGATAAAATGATAGTTTAAAGAACTCGTGATACCTCAGAAAAGGATAAAATTTGAGCATTATAAATTGTTTGAGAGACCAATGTCCTCGTCTTTTCTATTGTTCTGATGTACATGAGAAATGGCACAGTTCGAGATTGATTACACGAGTTTATATGTACACGTGTTCTCATCGCAGTAATCTTTGTTTCCGCGAGTTCGTAAATTACTTTTTAAGCTTGCATTTGTTTGAAAAGATATCAGAACCATTAAGTTTAAACTTATATATAAATATAATTTTTAAAATTACCTCAGTAAAATAAAATAATTTTCATAAACCAATGGGATTTAATTAGCTCAGTTGAGTAAGGGAAAACGAAGATATTGTTTCATTCTGGTCTCTTCGAATGAAATTTTCTATCATCGTGATTACTTTAGTTGCAATCATGTCCATGGTTCGTTAAGGATAAAAAGCAAGACTATTGTTCGACTTGTCCACCTATCTCCCCTTCCCGCCCGCCGAGATTATAACACTTATACAGAACCTCGTCAATCATACGTTAGTGCTTATGAAGAAAAACTCATTCTGACTTTTCCAAAGACAAATGAGTCTCAGCTTATTTTTTCATATTAAGTTTTTAAAGAAATAAGACAAACATTATCCGGAGGTCAGCTCCTTGGGGACTATGTTTATGGACAAAGATTTTAATGCTGGTTCTGGACATTAAAAACTGAAACAATTAATTTAACAACCTTTTTTCTGTGTGTTTGATATACTCATGGCATCTACAATGTATATATCTTCAAAACTATACCATAAATAACATCTATTTTGGGTACCTGGAAAAGAACAAGTAACCACACACACACACACACACACACACACACACACACACACACACACACACATATATATATATATATATATATATATATATATATATATATATATATATATATATATATATATATATATAGGTGGTTACTTGATCCTTTCCAAGTATCCAGAATTAGCGGCGACACATATTTGGCTCCAGGTCTTTAAAGCATATCCAACCTCTCTAACATTTACATGTGAAAGATATTAACTGCAGGTGTATAGCTTTCGGTCTTAAAAAATCGAATGGACGACCTGGGAGCTACAGTGCCACCCAAAAAATGTGTGTACATGTATTTAAATTGCGCACAAAAACGTGCGCTAGTTTTTGGACTGATTGACCTTCTTAATATGCAAATTCTGTGAAAACAATCAGAACCATTTAATTCTTCATCTAATGTACTATTTAGAGTGAAATAAAACATGTTGTACTTCAAATGTCAATGTGTTTGCGAAATCAAATAATTTTAGCTAGCAAAATAAAGGAACAAGCAAACAAACAAACGATGGCTGTTTTTAAAAACAATATTCTCCCGGTAGATATCATTAACACTTCTGTTTAGGGTGTTTAGTTATAAACCTTTTCTTCAATCATTGACCTTTTCTTTACTGAAAATTTGTTTATGGTTCACGCAGGTTTTGCAGAGAGAAACGCTGTCTTTTTATATGCCAAATGACCCTTTGGTTACTGTAAAATTGTTCTGCAAAATGTAACTAAACCAAGGTACTTTTTGCATCTTACATGTGTATATGGCTTAGGATTGAATCTAAATTTTCCTACTGAATTGCGCTTTTTCTGTAAGTATATGCATTTCGACAAAATATTTCCAAATTTTCATTCACAATCCAAATCCCGTCGCTTTGTCAGTACAAAGTAGTTTGGGCATTCATGGTAATTTTTACTTTTCTGTGCTTAGCATTGTTAATATACATTCATCATGACAAGAAACCGCGAAGGGTCGTCACCAGATACAAGTCTTACATAAATGGTCAAGTATCTTTAAGTATCGATAGTTGTCATGCATTGTAAAGTAGATACCAAAACTACCAAAGGCCTTGTTCCCTCGCTTCTTTAACTTTTTTTCTGTGTGTTTGATATACTCATGGCATCTACAATGTATATATCTTCAAAACTATACCATAAATAACATCTATTCTGGGTACCTGGACAAGAAATATATATAAATATATATATATATAATATATATATATATATATATATATATATATATATATATATATATATATGTGTGTGTGTGTGTGTGTGTGTGTGTGTGTGTGTGTGTGTGTGTGTGTGTGTACCTGGGAGCTGCAGTGCCACCCGTTTTAAAATTTGTGTAGATGTATTTATTGCGCACAAAAAAAACGTGCGCTATTTTTTGGACTGATTAACCTTTTTTATACGCCAATTCTGTGAAAACAATCAGAACCATTTAATTCTTCATCAAATTTACTTTTTTGGTGAATTAAAATATGTCGTACTTCAAATGTCAATGTGTTTGCGAGTTCATATAATTTAAGCTAACAAAATATAGGAACAAGCAAACAAACGAACGATGGCTGTTTTTAAAAACAATATTCTCCCCGTAGATATTATTAACACTTCTGTTTAAGGTGTTTAGTTATTAACCTTTTCTTCAATCATTGACCTTTTCTTTACTTTAAATTTGTTTATGGTTCACGTAGAAATGACATTGCAGGTTTTGCAGAGAGAAACGCTGTCCAAGTCTTTTTATATGCCAAATGATCCTTTGATTACTGTAAAATTGTTTTGCAAAATGTAACTAAACCAAAGTACAATTTGCTTCTTAAATGGCTTAGGATTGAATCAAAATTTTCCTACAGAATAGCGCTTTTTCTGCAAGTATATGCATTTCGACAAAATATTTCCAAATTTTCATTCACAATCCAAATCCCGTCGCTTTGTTAGTACAAAGTAGTTTGGGCATTCATGGTAATTTTTACTTTTTTATGTTTAGCATTGTCAATATACATTCATCGTGACAAGAGACCGCGAAAGGTCGTCACCAGATACAAGTCTTATATATTTAAGTATTGATGGTCGTCATGCATTGTAAAGAAGATACCAAAACTACCAAAGACCTTGTTCCGTCGCTTCTTTATAAGGTGAAATAATACTGTAGTTCAGCCAGCAGTTATTCTTCTATAGTGCAGCCCATTGAGGGTTATCTTTCGTTATAGAGAGGTTCGTTTTGATTTGAAATAAGTTTTAATATGACTTTGCTATCAGATAAGTTAAGACGTCACTTATCTACTAATTACAAATACTTAAACCTGTAAACCATTTAGCATTAACAGTGGCTCCATTTTAATGTATTTCATGAGTAACTCTCACATTCAAATTAAAATCCCAGAATTACTTGACTCAAGAATCTGTAATCAACGATCAGCGTAGAATATTTTTTTCATTGTCTTTCTCTTCGATATGGTTTAAAATCATATTTTATCATGATCACGTAGCTTTAATGTAGAATTAAGGGGAAAACGTTCAAATTCAAAAGCTAAGATATTTAGAGTTATTCGTTATAAATAGATTCATTTTATGGCTAGAAAAGTGTGAAATCTAAAATTTTATAGTAGATCATATTGATAGTATGTTAATTCTTCATCAAATTTACTTTTTGGTGAATTAAAACATGTCGTACTTCAAATGTCAATGTGTTTGCGAGTTCATATAATTTAAGCTAACAAAATATAGGAACAAGCAAACAAACGAACGATGGCTGTTTTTAAAAACAATATTCTCCCGGTTGATATCATTAACACTTCTGTTTAAGGTGTTTAGTTATTAACCTTTTCTTCAATTATTGACCTTTTCTTTACTTTAAATTTGTTTATGGTTCACGTAGAAATGACATTGCAGGTTTTGCAGAGAGAAACGCTGTCCAAGTCTTTTTATATGCCAAATGATCCTTTGATTACTGTAAAATTGTTCTGAAAAATGTGTAACTAAACCAATTCAAAATACTTTTTGCATGTAAAATGGCTTAGGATTGAATCAAAATTTTCTTACAGAATTGCGCTTTTTCTGTAAGTATATGCATTTCGACAAAATATTTCCAAATTTTCATTCACAATCCAAATCCCGTCGCTTTGTTAGTACAAAGTAGTTTGGGCATTCATGGTAATTTTTACTTTTTTTATGTTTAGCATTGTCAATATACATTCATCGTGACAAGAGACCGCGAAGGGTCGTCACCAAATACAAGTCTTACATATTTAAGTATTGATGGTCGTCATGCATTGTAAAGAAGATACCAAAACTACCAAAGACCTTGTTTCCTCGCTTCTTTATAAGGTGAAATAATACTGTAGTTCAGCCAGCAGTTATTCTTCTATAGTGCAGCCCATGGAGGGTTATCTTTCGTTATAGAGAGGGTCGTTTTGATTTGAAATAAGTTTTAATATGACTTTGCTATCAGATAAGTTAAGACGTCACTTATCTACTAATTACAAATACTTAAACCTGTAAACCAATTAGCATTAACAGTGGCTCCATTTTAATGAATTTCATGAGTAACTCTCGCATTCAAATTAAAATCCCAGACTTACTTGACTCAAGAAGCTGTAATCAACGATCAGCGTAGAATTATTATTTTTTTTTTATTGTCTTTTTCATCGATATGGTTTAACATCATATTTTATTATGATCACGTAGCTTTAATGAAGAATTAAGGGGAAAAAGTTCAAATTCAAAAGCTAAGATATTTAGAGTTTTTCGTTATAAATAGATTCATTTTATGGCTAGAAAAGTGTGAAATCTAAAATTTTATAGTAGATCATATTTATAGTATGTTGAACATCCAGCCTCCTTAACCTATTACATGTAGTTTGTAATTAAGAATGCAAGTGATCGAAGTTATGGTTCTTCAATAACATCAATAGTTTGGTTTTCTACCGTCTCTTACAAATTTATCGTGGAAACTAGATCCGCTCCCTTCCTTTGTTAGGCTGGTTTGTTAAAATATCATTGCTATTGTCATTAAACTCACACAAAGATCTTTGCTAATTACTGTTTTGTTCATATATCCGTTTGGATTTTTAATAAAAGGGAAAGGAATATGAAAATATCTTTCAGGCTCAGAAACACCAAAATCCCAAAAGTTATTTGCTGATTTGGTGTAGCAATACCTCACCCGAAAATATCCTCACTACCTACCTCCATGAAAGCACAGTCAGCACCTTGATGCATTTACAGCTCTGACTCTACTTGTTTGCCGGGAAAATGCACTTAAGGATGTTGGCACCTGAAATAATAGTAATGTCAATCATCCGAAAACTACTTGGATATAAAGGTAGGGACCTAAAATATTCATTTATGTTTTTGTGACCCATGTCACATGCCATTTTGGGAAATTAAGGACCCCAAACAGAAACAATAATTTTCCTGAAATTTTTGCTAAAATTTGACATTTGATATTTAAAGAAATAAAATGAATATTTAGAGTTTGAACAATTACTTAGATATGATTTTAATACAGTATGAAGTTGAACACATGAAGTGACTATAAAAGTAAAATCTAAGTTTAAAAATTCTTGCTTTACTGGTGGCTTCAAAGGCCAGTCCATAATGAAAACAACAACAGATGTTACAAAATTTTAGAGTAATCAAATTATAACGCAAATAAAAAAAATATAGTAATGTCATCTTTTCAAAACTTTGCATACAAATAGAAATACATTAAATGTGTCATTTAAAAGTAAAACAAGTGGGTCACATCTTAAAATGTTGAGATATAGCATGAAATGAGCTAATTTTAGGCCAAAGTTGGAGTTAATTTTATCTTAACTTCTATAAAATATGAGCTAAATATGCCAAAATCTATCGATAGAAATATCAAAATTTTGTTTAAATATGTTTTTAGAACATCATGAATATATTGTACTATACAAACTATCTAGTCGTTTGATCTGCGCTGAAAATTAGGGAGCTTAAATAACAGTACTCCAAAACTAGTGAGTTATGAAAATTGTTCACTACCTTCTTGAAAACCTTCCGCCACAAAATATAGTCCCTTACTAAACTCTGTAAAAAATGTAATTTTTTTAAAACAATTTTATTTAATAAAGTTTATTTGGCATTGTAAACTATAAATATATTACTAGAATTAATATGTGATTCAGACAACATTTAGCCCGAAATTCGTCTCTGACAGCTGCTTACTTTGATTGAATTCAGGTGAACTTATTCAACTGTTTGCTTCAACTTTACCTTTTGGACATCCTTGCAACTCGCTATTTTTTCAAAAATTGTTTGTTTCTTACCTTTACAAGACCTTATTCCAACAAAATATCAAGTTGTTGATTTGAAATATTGTCAAGTCGTTTGTAACATTTTTATTTTAGATGTTGTAATTAACGATATGTTGATAAATAGTTCACAGAATTACCTAAAAAATAAAAAGACTTATAAAGTGTACGAAGTTTGATAAACATACATACGAGGGTTTTCTTTGAATTCTGCTGAGAAGGCTGATATGGACTAACATACTTGTATATACACACACACACGCACAGCAGCGATACTATATTCCCTTATCAACAAGTTGCGCGAGGGGATAATAAACAGTTCCCAACGTTTAACATTCATTTTAGGTTTAAAACTATAATTTTTACTTCAACATTCAAAATGTAAACAAAAGTTTTGTCTACTTTGCAAAGAATTGTGAGCTCTGTAACTCGCTTATAACTCAACGAATGACACTCCAATTTTGGATGCCTATTGAAAACGCTTTACTGAAGTTTTGTAATCATTAATATCGGAACAATAGTTTTGACCAAAATCGTTACCCTGTCCTTTTAATACTTCTTTTTTTACTTTTGCTGTTATGATAATGTGTTGAACGATATTCCATTGGCCTTTGTAATCACATAAAAGTGGACAAAATGTTACGTCAAGAGTTAGCGGATGGATACGTTTTGGCAGTTAGTTTTACTGTGATGCAGGCAATATGCTTTTAATAACACGAAAAAAACTCTACAACCATCACTCAATTTTTACAAATATGATACCAATAAAATGTCTCAGCGATCTCGAGCGGTTTCGAAGCCCTCAGACTTTGCTTAGATCCACCTGTTATTTTTATTATTCGACCTTTTTAGGAAATGTCAGACATAACGTCATTTGGAGGTATTGACTCAGCTAATGTTACTTTTCAATTTTAATTTCTCATTTGCAATCTAAACCTGTTAATTTTCTTGATTCAAAATTTAAATTAGAGTCTAATTATACTCTGAACAATTAATAACCTTAGTTTCTGTATGCATATATGTAGCGTATACGTATATTCCGATATACACGGTTGAAATCTATCTTAAAAGAAATATTTATCTACCTGGGGGTTTTTCTATGGAACACTTGGATATTTTTAAAACCTTTGCACAATTATTCAACGTTTTCACCCGGTTGCTTTCATGTGGCTTTCAATTTTAAATCCCAATAAACTCTTTAATTTCGGTTCGTATGAAAAAGGCCTTGTCGGTTGTCCAAATTTATCCTTTACAGATAAATACAATTACACAAATGTGTTGATAATATATGAGTAAATAAAAATCTTTTTTTTTTTAATTACGCAATATTTCCGGAATTTTTTGTCTATACATCATGACTCAATACTTCCGTTATTATTGAGCATGCGTTCTTTGCCTGTTCAATTCAATCCCGGCTGACTGCAGAAGAAAATCTGTTATACTTGATTATGACTACACGTATGTTCGGTTTAAGTTTGGAAAGAGAAAAAAGATGCATGTAAGTGAAACAAAAACAGAAAGGCATCTTCTATAATGATTTTATATTCTGGTGATTGATTAATGTTCAAATGTAATAGTTAAATGAACTGTAAATAAAACAAAATAAACAAATAAATTTAATCACCAATTTCAAATGATCGAGGTTAGATCATATAATGTTTAATTCATCAAAGTCAAATGCTAGCTGCTCCCTCAAGAATTGTTATTCTTTCAATATTATAAGTGCGATGAGAGAAACCATTAAAGAGTATTTGCTAGACACTCTCGTCGGAAATTAATAGTTCTTAAGCCGTCATTATCGTAATTTCGTCGCGTAAATTCGGAGAAATTCCGGATCAAGAATCTGTCGATGACCTCTGTTTCAACTTTTCATTCACAAAAAAGAAGTTTTTGTTGTAAAACTGAATCCATAAAAATGCCTGCTATTCCCTATCCTGGATCGATGCCTCGTTTGCATAATTGCCGCAAAAAAAAAACTTTTCGAGTACTTCATTCATGGATCTCGGCTCTGAGATTTTTAGTTAATGGTCTCCTTGGAACGTCTCATAAATGCGCGACCCGTGTACAATTAGTTCTCCGCTGAATTCATCACAAAACTCGCTAAAAAAAATTGAAAGAAAGAGGTGCTTTAGTAGGAAGAAACATCGGTAATGAGCATATATACTGGTCAAATTCTTGCATTGGATTGAACGAGTGTCACGTGATTGAAACGTAACTGAAAGCGCATTGATAGCAAAAAATGAACAACCATTTAGCGCTGCTCACATTAAACTGATTTTTAAAGAGAACATTGAAAGATTGATTGTAACCAACATACTTTTAAACATTGGCATGTAAAAAAAATTTAAGTACAATTAATTTAGTCCGTATGTTGTTTGTATATGCTATTTTCGTGTGCTGAGGTCATCATTCACAATGCTAGCTGGTTTCAGCAGTACAGCTAGTCACTCTCAGAAAAAAATGGTCCCGACACTTTAAAAATGTTCAAGTGATTGTTATCATAATGATGGATTTTTTTTTACACGTTGTCTTCATGTTATTCTTGCCAAAGAAATCTAAACATTGCATGTAGAAATAAGTTAATAAGGATTTGCTTGTGATAATAGTTTTGTGTGTAGGGACTATAGATTACGACTTTAAATACCACATGCAGTCATTAGCATAACCATGAAAAGATTAAAATCATTCTTAGAAACTGGTATACGTCTGTTGAAGAATTTTATGCCATAGTCTAAAGGCGATGACAAGAACATTCCAAAAGAAGTGGGAACATATTTAGATTAAGGGAACCATATAATTACACAGAGCAGCTGTGAGTATAGAATTATTAAAAGAAACTATCTCTGCTGTGATCGAAAAAATGCGCGGAATTAATCCTAAATTGAATAAACCTTTTTTCAGTCCAAAGCAATGAATTATAGCCTTTGGACTCCGTCACATAAGCCCTTACTGAATAAAATCCTGTTACCATGGTGACAAGGATAATGGGCAACCATTTTTGGTTGGGTTTGAACACCGTCCCTTTTTTTCAAGACGAAAATAATATATTTCTTAAACAATACACATAAATTTTTTCAAAGTATCCAGCAACCAGGTTATGTAAAAAAAAACCCAACAAACACGACTATATAAAATTTAGTTTATAAACTGTATGCAACCAATAAAGCAAAAAACACCCGTAACCTAGTCTTAATTAAATTTGGATTTTTTTATATAAGCAAGGAAATCCACTCAAACGCATTAAAAAATCAGGATTTGGTTAAAAGTTTCACTAGATGGTTGGTGTTTTGTAATTTTGCTTCAAAACAACATGGTTATTGGCATTTGAATGAAAAATATTTTTAACATAGATTTGATCATGACATGGAGATACATAAATGTTTTATGAACTACTTCTAGCGATCACCACAGAACCGCTTCCATCACTTTTCCAACTCGTGCCTTCCTCTCCGCCGATGGCCTTTTGGAGGGAAAACTGTGAAAAATATTGAATATTATGCGGTTATAATTGGAGGAATCAAGCGGGAAAACCTGCACTATCTCTCATGAGATTTCTTACAAGATTTTCTAGATATTTATAAGCGGCTAATTACGAGCAAAACACATCTGTATATTATTCCCTAGATACTGAATTATGAAGTTATCGCATTAGGTGTAGAATATTGATAAATGATAAAGTAGAGACAGCGATGGAGAGTGGACGGGGGTCAACTGGGCTTATAACTTCGTAACGCTCCTTTCAACTGGACTGTAGGGTGAATGACATTTTTGATACATTGCAGCCATTTGAACTGTCTTATACTTATTCTTCACCCTTCATGTCAATGTTGGAGAGAGAGAGAGAGAGAGAGAGAGAGAGAGAGAGAGAGAGAGAGAGAGAAAGAGAGAGAGAGATGTGTACATATGGTTCTTTTTTTAATAGCAAGCATTGTCCTTTTTCATTTTTGACTATCAAATCACAACTTAAGATAATCAACTGCATTAGGAAAACTAATCTGATGATCTTTAAAGAAGAGTATTAAGCTTGTTATATATATTGATTTCTCCATTTCATTTTCTCCTTCAATGAGTTCGCTTTTCTTTATAATATACCTTAGTTTATGAATGATACAGGAATGATACAGGAAAAACTATCGCCACAGATAGGGCATCGATTTTTTAAATCTCTCTCTCTCTCTCCATCCCTCTCTCCAATCATACCTATGATTATCTTTAAGTTAATTTAAGTACAGATTACTAATGAGACGATGTTGCTTCTGGTTTTCACTTAAACCAACAAATTATCGAATGCACAAAGTGTTAAAAGCTCGTCCTCAGATATGAAGCTTAGGAAACCGTTACAAACTCTTATAATTTTTGAAGTTATATCTGATCAGTACTCAAATAAAATTGGTATCAACTATTCACAAAATTAAAATGAAGTTGATTTTTGTTTTTGGCGGGGGGAGGGGGAGGGGGGTATCAAAATTTGTTCAAAATAATTAATTGATAGCCATATCTAAAATTCAATTTCGCTGATACATGTCAATTTGATTACAGTTGTGAAAAAAAATAGTCTTTATAAGGTGCTATCATTATCTTGCATGTTCCCCAATCGTCATGATGGCCAGGATATGTGAATGTACCAAACAGTAAACCTTCGTGAATCGGGAGACTGTGTTTGTTGCTGATTCAGGAAACCCCTTAATAAATCATTTCTGTCATGCAAGACATTTGAGTTATTTGATTATCAGTTGTTTAACACAAAACACGTCACTTTTGTTGACAATAATTAGATTCTGGATCGTCCATCGATCGAATTCGTTAGAAACACAAAAGATGTTGTTAGTTGTCAAGATCATAGTCAGGGATTGTTAAACAAAATTAGAGCATGGTCGAACAAGGAAAAGACGGTCTTCCAAATAATACCAGATAAATCAATGGATTCTACACGGTGAACAATTGCACGAGGTTATTCATACTATTCATGCTTGCCGTTTCAGCCATTTTTAAAATCTACACATTGCAGAATTCGAATTTACAAAAAAGATTTATCGAAATTTTACTATTTGACAAACATTTATTTTTTGTGTTTCTCAAGAATCTTCTTTTAATACTACTTTCTTAAGAAGGCTGGCTGGCCATGGCCATTTTCGGACCATATTAATCTCTTTAAAAGGAAGAGTTTTGTATGAAGATAAATGAGAACTTTAGATTTCAAAGATATAAATTGTGTCTTTACGAAATGAAAGTTTATGGTTAAAAAATTTATATCTAAAATGTCATAAAAGATCTGATGGTTAATTTCTACACTATTCAGCCTCCTTAAACATGGTTGAATCTCTAAAGTGACTATAATATACAAAAAAAGTTGTCTTTGTTTTACTCAATCGTTTCAGTATTTTATGTACTGTGCGTTTATAAACTGGAAAGCATTTTCTTTTCAATTTATTTCATTTTAATTTTTATAGTTAATATGCAAAGGTAGTTGTCTTTGTTTTGTTCAGTCGTATCAGTATTTTATGTACTATAGCTCTAAAGAATGAAAACTATTTTCTTTACAATTTTTTTTTTGGGGGGGGGGGGGCTGTTATGCAGGAATGTTTTTGATACCAAAAAAAATGTCTTGAAAGTCCAATTTTAAAGAATGTCAGGTCTCGCGATTTGAAGTTTGAGCTGTCTATGAATGTTCCTGAAATATGAATGGCGAGGATTCTTTTCATAAAAAATCATTACAATATTTTACCATTTAGAAATTAACATTTTTGTTTCTTCAAAATATGTTTTTGACATTTTTATACATGTTAGATATGGGCGCCTTGGCATATATTTTATTGAAACAAATTTGATATTTATTTTTTTCTTTTGAGGTAAACCCGTTCGAGGAGATAAACATTTAAACATTTAGTCTTAAGTTAGAATAGAATGCAGAAAAAATATAATTCTTTTAATTGAGGGTATTATATGGTTAGAATGGTCAACCACGGAATACAGAGAGAGCTACCATAGAAGACAACATGCGTGTACCTCGACAGGACATTGTCAAATTCGTGTTACATGTAAATGTTGAGCAGCAGCAACAGACACAACTACGAAAGCCGAGAAGGATCATTCGAGATTCGAGATTCGAAATACGAGATTCGAAATACGAGATTCGAGATTCGAAATTCGAGATTCAATATCTAAATTAACCAATCAAATCAAGGATATGAAAATATGTATCCTAGCGACATCAAACTGTTCTAAATAAAAATCATACGTACATGCTTTTATATACAAATAAATGCTATGTTCTTTTCTCCCTACCTAACTAAATAATTATTTGTATTTACTTTTACACAGAATATCTAAATAGACTAGTAATAATGCAGTGTGCTTCGCGGATCTAAGTGATTTTGTTTGCCCTGGTGCATTTCCACCTGATGCGTTTGAACCCTAAGGTATTTCACCACCAGTAATAGTTTAAAACCCGGGTTTATTCACCCCTTTTGTGTAAAAATGCGGTTATGGTAGAGAACTTCATAAGCGTAGCTAATTTTTTCTGTAGGGGGTCCTAGGCCAATTTTAAAAAATTTTACTATGCAAATTACATAAGCTCCAATTTTCCCGAGGAGGGGGTCCAGATCCCCTGACCCCCTCCTTTCTAGATCCCCGCATAAAGATTAGTACATGTATCTAAATAATCTAAATATAAATAATCTGTCCTGTTTCACTAATAAATATAAGCATTACTTATCGTTTTTAGGTATGCATACAGTGATAGACTAGTACTATGATTATAAACAAATCATTGAGATATTATCAGATCATACGGAATTATTAATAAATACAATTTTTTTTCCTTTTCCTCAGTAAACAACTTATTATAAGTCTTACTTTTGGAATTGTTTTCAATATAGAAGGATACCTACTCTCTACAATTAAAGGTAGGGATGATAGGGTGCCAATTTGTTCACATTGCCGATTTCTTGTGCAGAGAACAGTAAAACCCTTTATTTGATTGTTCATGAATATTTCAAAATTAATTTTTGTACATATATTTTGTTATAATTCATTCATTGATATATCAACAAGAAAGAATAAAAGCATATGTTTCACAGCCAAGTTAAGTTTCTCTGTAGTTTCCTACCCCCCCCCCCCCTCCCCCCCGCACCAAAATTGACAATAATTACATTTAAGTCATACAAATGTTTATTTTTTTGTAAGTAAATCTCTAAAGATGTAAATAAGCACTGCAAACAAAGATGTGTGTATTTAATATACTACTACATTACACTTAGCCAGATAAAATGTAATCAGGATGAAGCTACAAGGGGTGAGTGGTGCAAATTTACCAATTTGTCGCCATACACACAGAACACCAAATAAAGAAACTGTGAGTGGTGGGTGGAATGCATAAAGATGGCGGCAAATTATCTCAAATAATCAGTGCAAAAACCCACAAATAGGCTGTTATTTGTTACATATCCTGCAAAAACATTGATAAAAAATGTTATCGCCCCATATCATAGCCGATTAAGTTAATGTATACATATGGTCAACGTACATGTAATTCTAATATACTAGAAGGCGGACGTATCAGGTGGGGATCCAGAAAATTAAATTTCAAAAATGATCGGTTGAATTACATTAAATGCTTTGAAAATTGTTTTAAACTATCGCACGGGTCAAAATGCGTGATAGAAGCTATGTACAGTGTAATTGGAAACTTTAATTTTATATCAATATGTAGTATTACCTATTTTAACAAATAAGAGTATAGCACAACTGCCACAAGCAATACATGTCCTTTACCGGCACCACCTCCCTCCCCATAAAAAAATGAAGCAATTGTCGTTTTAATTGCTAAAATGTGTGTGGTTCAAGATTTTTCTAAAGGACATACCCGATTAGAATTGAAAAAAAGAGTCGTACGTTTAAAACTAATTTTGTCAAAACCTTTAGATTCATTTGGTTATATTTTGGTCCATTTGGGTAAATATATGCACCAGCGCAGCTCTAATTTATATATAATCAGGCCAGGTTAACTGACAAATTAATTAGGACTATATAGCCGCCCCCCCCCCCCCTTGAAATGTATATACTGAAAACAGATTATTGGCATACAACATCCGCACACAATTTAAAGAAAATTTCATTTTTTTTTATCATTTTCGCTAGCTAATGTAAGACATCACAAATACCCCAAGCCGCCTCACGGAAAAGGAAATGCTAGGAGTAGTGAGAGAGAGAGAGAGAGAGAGAGAGAGAGAGAGAGAGAGAGAGAGAGAGAGAGAGAGAGTCGATGTAAATCACAGGTGCGCTAACACCGTTAAAATTAAAGCTTGCTAGTTGGTCTGCCCTACCCTAGCTACCTCCTCTCTTTTTTCGTTTTAGAGGCTTAATTATTGTCTATAAATGCTTGTAACAAATCAAATCAATTTCAAATTCTAAATCAAACTGAATTTGACACTACAAAACTCTCTGTCTGTCTGTCTGTCTGTCTGTCTGTCTGTCTGTCTCTGTCTCTCTCTCTCTCTCTCTCTCTCTCTCTCTCTCTCTCTCTCTCTCTCTCTCTCATATCGACAATGGCATTGCCATACCCTACAATACACTATTCTTATCTGGATTTTTGTCTTTGAGGTTGTAAATCATTATATCTTCTATGGTTTAGAACTTTATCATAACCTATATTTTGACATATGTCGATTATTTTTTTAGTTTCGTTTCATAGCTAAAACATTTAGATTAAACAGATCTTTCTTCGCGAGCCGATTTTACACAGTTGGGGCGAATACACTTCGGGTTAGAATTGTTCGGAGGGAAATACATACAGGGCAAACAAAACCACTTAGATTCGCAAAGCCAACAGTGTTATTTCTAATTTAATTGTTTATACTGTGTGGGGTTAATTCATCAATGTTAATTTAACCATTTTATAACCACTATATAAGAGCTATTAAGACATTTATTTGTAGGAAAGAGCATGTACGAATGATCTTTATTTAGAACAGTTTGATGTTGCTAGGATACAGGTTTCAGATCCATGATTTGATTGGTTAATTTAGATATTGAATCTCGAATTTCGAATCTCGAATCTCGTATTTCGAATCTCGAATCTCGAATGATCCTTCTCGGCTTTCGTACACAACTATATATATCAAAGTTCTTTTTTTTCTAAAGCAGTCGATCTTGAACAGTGATCGAGATTTATCAACTGCATTTGAAATATTAGCCATAAAATTTTACCACTCTTAAATAACGATGGTGTTACGAAGTGGAGATTAGTGTAATGAGGTCACTGTAGTAAAATTTTGATTGGGGGATGTCATTACATGTATAATACCACCGAAGAGTATTAGTAGATAATGTGCAGTAACAATTTTTCATTCACAAAACTGTTGAATAGTGATAGCTATTGTATAGTGACAAAACCGATATGTTAGATGCGATACGTTAGAAATGGTGAATATGCAGTGCTTTGTTCACCTTTCATTCATATTAGAATAAGTATATGGAAGTAATTGTATTATAAAAAGACAAGTTTATAAGACAACTAGTTATTCTTGGGTGATGCTGGCTGAAGCTCTGTCTAAGAAAGATAAGTATAAAGCGCAGTGGTAAACGCACTCACTTCTCACCTATAAGACCCAAGTTCAAATCTCGTGATTGGCATACGTTGTGAATGTGAGAGGGTATGGTAGTCACGTGTTAAGTTCTCTCTAAGTTCAATGGCTTCTCTCCTCGTTATTGACCCCCTCAGCGATGTATTAATATAAAGTTGTTGAACTTGTTTATCAGTTGTTTCAAAATAAAATTTGAATAATAAAAATTCAATGTTTTAATGCTTTTTGTTTTGTGGCAACATTTCTGTCAAATCTTCTTAAGGTTGTATAATAGTGATTGATCTAAATTTGGAGTGGTAATTAATATTCTAAAAACATTTTAACGGGTTGATGACATTAAATGTGTAGGGTAAATGTTGAAAGCATTGTACGATAGCAAAGAACATTGTTTTGTGGTGACATCAGACAATATAAGGACGTGTTTATGGTAAAGATTGCGTCTTGGCTATGGTAGATTAGCGGTTGATCCTTTAAGGTGACTATGATATGCAAAAGAAGCTATCTTTGGGTTTTTTCCAGTCATATCAGTATTTTATATACTGTGTCTTTATAGAATGAAAACAATTTTTTTTACAATTCATTTCATTTATTTTTTTTTTCAGCTGTTATGCAAAAGAAGTAGTCTTTGTTTTGTTCAATTAAGAAATAAACAGCAATTTAAAAAGTTTAACGGGATATGAAGTTAGTTATTCACATGATCAAATCCTGTGAAGCCTTACGGGCTTCTCCGAAGGTTTGATTACGTACCAACCAACTTCATATCCCGGTGAACTTTTTTTAAACATTGCTGTTTATTATTATATTACGTTTAAAAAAGACAAATCGTCCAGAACCGTTCAAATTACCGAGATTTTAAGTTTGCAATAATCCAAGCGACAAGCGATAAGCGCGTGCTAAGATCATTGTAACGTCATGAAAAAGTTCATACAGAATTGAACGTTTTTGCTATTCTATAGGTTCATATAAGGAAACATATTTGCAAATGTGAATATACAGAACTGAACGTTTTCGCTATTCTATAGGTTCATATAAGGAACATATTTGCAAATGTTAATATTTGTATCAGTATTTTATATACTGTGCGTTTATAGAAGGAAAACTATTTTTAATTGATTTCATTTATTTTTTAGCTGTTATGCAAACGAAGTTGTCGATGTTTTGTTGAATTGTATCAGTATTTTATGTACCGTGCCTTTATAAAAATGAAAAGAATTTTTTTTTTATTTTTTATTTTTTTTAGGGGGGGGGGGGTGTTATGGTCTGTTATGCAGGAATGTTCTTGATACCGAAAAAAATGTCTTGAAAGTCAATGTTGAAAGCATTTGTACGATAGCAAAGGACATTGGTTTTGTGGTGACATCAGACAATATAAGGAAGAACAAATAATTCTTTTAATTGAGGGTATTGTATGGTTAGAATGGTCGTTGTAACCACGGAATACAGAGAGCTACCATAGAAGACATGTACTTCGACAAGACATTGTCAAATTCGTGTTACATGTAAATGTTGAGCAGCAGCGACAGATACAACTGGATATGTCATAGTTCTTTTTTTCTAATGCAGTCGATCTTTAAAGTGATCGCAATCTATCATCAGCATTTGAAATATTAGCCATTAAATTTTACCACTGTGAAATTATAATGGTGATACAAAGTGATGATTATGTGTAATGAGGTCACTGTTGTAAAATTTTGGTTGGGGATGTCATAATAATACCACCGCAGAGGGTTAGTACATGTAGCTACTGTGTAGTAACAATATTTCATTCACAAAACTGTTGAATAGTGATAGCTATTGTATAGTGACAAAACCGATATGTTAGATACGATACGTTAGAAATGGTGAATATGCAGTGCTTTGTTTACAATTTATTCATATTAGAATATGTATATGGAAGTAATTGTATTCTAAAGAGACAAGTTTATAAGACAACTAGTTATTCTGGGGTGATGCTGGCTGAAGCTCTGTCTAAGTAAGATAAGTATAAAGCGCAGTGGTAAACACACTCACTTCTCACCTAGGAGACTCAAGTTCAAATCTCGTGATTGGCATACGTTGTGAATGTGAGAGGGTATGGTAGTCACGTGTTAAGTTCTCTTTAAGTTCAATGGCTTCTCTCCTCGTCATTGACCCCCTCAGCGATGTTATAATATAAAGTTGTTGAACTTGTTCATCAGTTGTTTTAAAATAAAATTTGAATAATAAAAATTCAATGTTTTAATGCTTTTTGTTTTGTGGCAACATTTCTGTCAAATCTTCTTAAGGTTATATAATAGTGAGTGATCTAAATTTGGAGTGGTAATTAATATTCTAAAAACATTAATTTTAATGGGTTGATGACATTAAATGTGTAGGGTAAATGTTGAAAGCATTGTACGATAGCAAAGGACATTGTTTTGTGGTGACATCAGACAATATAAGGAAGCTATCTTTGGGTTTTTTCCAGTCATATCAGTATTTTATATACTGTGTCTTTATAGAATGAAAACAATTTTCTTTACAATTCATTTCATTTATTTTTTTTCCAGCTGTTATGAAAAGAAGTAGTCTTTGTTTTGTTCAATTAAGAAATAAACAGCAATTTAAAAAGTTTAACGGGATATGAAGTTAGTTATTCACATGATCAAATCCTGTGAAGCCTTACGGGCTTCTCCGAAGGTTTGATTACGTACCAACCAACTTCATATCCCGGTGAACTTTTTTTAAACATTGCTGTTTATTATTATATTACGTTTAAAAAAGACAAATCGTCCAGAACCGTTCAAATTACCGAGATTTTAAGTTTGCAATAATCCAAGCGACAAGCGATAAGCGCGTGCTAAGATCATTGTAACGTCATGAAAAAGTTCATACAGAATTGAACGTTTTTGCTATTCTATAGGTTCATATAAGGAAACATATTTGCAAATGTGAATATACAGAACTGAACGTTTTCGCTATTCTATAGGTTCATATAAGGAACATATTTGCAAATGTTAATATTTGTATCAGTATTTTATATACTGTGCGTTTATAGAAGGAAAACTATTTTTAATTGATTTCATTTATTTTTTAGCTGTTATGCAAACGAAGTTGTCGATGTTTTGTTGAATTGTATCAGTATTTTATGTACCGTGCCTTTATAAAAATGAAAAGAATTTTTTTTTTATTTTTTATTTTTTTTAGGGGGGGGGGGGGGGGTGTTATGGTCTGTTATGCAGGAATGTTCTTGATACCGAAAAAAATGTCTTGAAAGTCAATGTTGAAAGCATTTGTACGATAGCAAAGGACATTGGTTTTGTGGTGACATCAGACAATATAAGGAAGAACAAATAATTCTTTTAATTGAGGGTATTGTATGGTTAGAATGGTCGTTGTAACCACGGAATACAGAGAGCTACCATAGAAGACATGTACTTCGACAAGACATTGTCAAATTCGTGTTACATGTAAATGTTGAGCAGCAGCGACAGATACAACTGGATATGTCATAGTTCTTTTTTTCTAATGCAGTCGATCTTTAAAGTGATCGCAATCTATCATCAGCATTTGAAATATTAGCCATTAAATTTTACCACTGTGAAATTATAATGGTGATACAAAGTGATGATTATGTGTAATGAGGTCACTGTTGTAAAATTTTGGTTGGGGATGTCATAATAATACCACCGCAGAGGGTTAGTACATGTAGCTACTGTGTAGTAACAATATTTCATTCACAAAACTGTTGAATAGTGATAGCTATTGTATAGTGACAAAACCGATATGTTAGATACGATACGTTAGAAATGGTGAATATGCAGTGCTTTGTTTACAATTTATTCATATTAGAATATGTATATGGAAGTAATTGTATTCTAAAGAGACAAGTTTATAAGACAACTAGTTATTCTGGGGTGATGCTGGCTGAAGCTCTGTCTAAGTAAGATAAGTATAAAGCGCAGTGGTAAACACACTCACTTCTCACCTAGGAGACTCAAGTTCAAATCTCGTGATTGGCATACGTTGTGAATGTGAGAGGGTATGGTAGTCACGTGTTAAGTTCTCTTTAAGTTCAATGGCTTCTCTCCTCGTCATTGACCCCCTCAGCGATGTTATAATATAAAGTTGTTGAACTTGTTCATCAGTTGTTTTAAAATAAAATTTGAATAATAAAAATTCAATGTTTTAATGCTTTTTGTTTTGTGGCAACATTTCTGTCAAATCTTCTTAAGGTTATATAATAGTGAGTGATCTAAATTTGGAGTGGTAATTAATATTCTAAAAACATTAATTTTAATGGGTTGATGACATTAAATGTGTAGGGTAAATGTTGAAAGCATTGTACGATAGCAAAGGACATTGTTTTGTGGTGACATCAGACAATATAAGGAAGCTATCTTTGGGTTTTTTCCAGTCATATCAGTATTTTATATACTGTGTCTTTATAGAATGAAAACAATTTTCTTTACAATTCATTTCATTTATTTTTTTTCCAGCTGTTATGAAAAGAAGTAGTCTTTGTTTTGTTCAATTAAGAAATAAACAGCAATTTAAAAAGTTTAACGGGATATGAAGTTAGTTATTCACATGATCAAATCCTGTGAAGCCTTACGGGCTTCTCCGAAGGTTTGATTACGTACCAACCAACTTCATATCCCGGTGAACTTTTTTTAAACATTGCTGTTTATTATTATATTACGTTTAAAAAAGACAAATCGTCCAGAACCGTTCAAATTACCGAGATTTTAAGTTTGCAATAATCCAAGCGACAAGCGATAAGCGCGTGCTAAGATCATTGTAACGTCATGAAAAAGTTCATACAGAATTGAACGTTTTTGCTATTCTATAGGTTCATATAAGGAAACATATTTGCAAATGTGAATATACAGAACTGAACGTTTTTGCTATTCTATAGGTTCATATAAGGAACATATTTGCAAATGTTAATATTTGTATCAGTATTTTATATACTGTGCGTTTATAGAAGGAAAACTATTTTTAATTGATTTCATTTATTTTTTAGCTGTTATGCAAACGAAGTTGTCGATGTTTTGTTGAATTGTATCAGTATTTTATGTACCGTGCCTTTATAAAAATGAAAAGCATTTTTTTTATTTTTCATTTTTTTTAGGGGGGGGGGTGTTATGGTCTGTTATGCAGGAATGTTCTTGATACCGAAAAAAATGTCTTGAAAGTCAATGTTGAAAGCATTTGTACGATAGCAAAGGACATTGGTTTTGTGGTGACATCAGACAATATAAGGAAGAACAAATAATTCTTTTAATTGAGGGTATTGTATGGTTAGAATGGTCGTTGTAACCACGGAATACAGAGAGCTACCATAGAAGACATGTACTTCGACAAGACATTGTCAAATTCGTGTTACATGTAAATGTTGAGCAGCAGCGACAGACACAACTGGATATGTCATAGTTCTTTTTTTCTAATGCAGTCGATCTTTAAAGTGATCGCAATCTATCATCAGCATTTGAAATATTAGCCATTAAATTTTACCACTGTGAAATTATAATGGTGATACAAAGTGATGATTATGTGTAATGAGGTCACTGTTGTAAAATTTTGGTTGGGGATGTCATAATAATACCACCGCAGAGGGTTAGTACATGTAGCTACTGTGTAGTAACAATATTTCATTCACAAAACTGTTGAATAGTGATAGCTATTGTATAGTGACAAAACCGATATGTTAGATACGATACGTTAGAAATGGTGAATATACAGTGCTTTGTTCACAATTTATTCATATAAGAATATGTATATGGAAGTAATTGTATTCTAAAGAGACAAGTTTATAATACAACTAGTTATTCTGGAGTGATGCTGGCTGAAGCTCTGTCTAAGTAAGATATGTATAAAGCGCAGTGGTAAACACACTCACTTCTCACCTATGAGACCCAAGTTCAAATCTTGTAATTGGTATACGTTGTAAATGTGAGAGAGTTCTCTCCAAGTACTATGGATCTCTCCTCGTCATTGACCCCCTCAGTGATGTATTAATATAAAGTTGTTGAACTTGTTCATCAATTGTTTTAAAATAAAATTTGAATAATAAAAGTTCAATGTTTCAATGCTTTTTGTTTTGTGGCAACATTTATGTCAAATCTCTTTTAAGGTTTTATAGAAGAGATAATTATTTAAATTTGGAGTGGTAATGTCTAATAATATTTTTATAGGTTGGTGACCACAAAGGTGTAGGAAAAATGTTGAAAGCAGTGTACGATAGCAAAGGACATTGGTTTTGTGGTGACATCAGACTATATAAAGAAGTGTTGATGGTAAAGATTGCGTCTTGGCTATGGTAGATTAGCGGTTGATCCTTTAAGGTGAATTAAATATGCAAAAGAAGTTGTCTTTGGGGGGGGGGGGGGGGGGGTTCAGTCATATCAGTATTTTATGAACTGTGCGTTTATAGAATGAAAACAATTTTTTTTACAATTTATTTCATTTATTTTTTTTCAGATGTTATGCAAAAGAAGTGGTCTTTGTTTTGTTCAATCAAGAAATAAACAGCATTGTTATACCCCTGTAAAACAGTTACTATAAATGTCTATACGAAAAAAAGTCCAGCATTTTGACTGTAAGACTAGAATATTGGATTGGAACTGTTAAAATCGACTGTTAAAAAAAGACTGTTGACCGGTGACGTCGCATTCCGCAAAAACTTGTCATTGATTAGAAGGGGTATAACAAAAACAGTTGTTGACTGTGTCTCGGGCAAGAGTTGATCTGTCGAACCGGTTTGCAAACTGTTGCTTGCGGCCTTCGGCCTTGGGCAACAGTTTGCAAGCCGGTCCGACAGATCAACTGTTGCCCGAGACCCCAGTCAAAAACTGTATAATGTTAAAAAGTTTACCGGTATATGACGTTGGTTGGTCACCTGATCAAATCCTGTGAAGCCCGAAGGGTTTCCCAGTAGATGTGATCTAGTACCAACCAACTTCATATCCCGGTGAACTTTTAAACATTGTTGTTTATTACTTATATTTACGCTTGAAAAAGACAAATCGATAAGAACTGTTAAAATTACCGAGATTTTAAGTTTACAATAAGCCAAGAGACAAGCGATAAGAGCGTGCTATGATCATTGTGACGTCATGGAAAAGTTCATACAGAATTGAACGTTTTTGCTATTCTATAGGTTCATATAAGGAAACATATTTGCAAATGTTTTTAGGGGGGGTGGGTGGGTTTAGGGGCTGTTATGCAAGAATGTTCTTGATACCTAAAGAAATGTCTTGAAAGTCAAATTTTGAAGAATATCAGGTCACGTGATGTGAAGTGTTGAGCTTTCTATGAATGTTCCTGAAATATGAATGGCATGGGTTCTTTTAATAAAAAAAAAACCATTACAATGTTTCTAATATTTTACAATATAGAAAAAAACATTTTTGTTTCTTCAAAATATGTTTTTGACATTTTTATACATGTTGGATATGGGTGCCTCGGCATGTATTTTATTGAAACAAATTTAATATTTATTTTTTCTTCTGAGGTAAAACCGTTCGAGGAGAAAAACATTTTAACATTTAGCCTTAAGTTAGAATAGAATGCAGAAAAAAATAATTCTTTTAATTGATTGTATTATATGGTTAGATGGGTCATTGCAACCACGGAATAGAGAGAGCTACCATAGAAGACAACATGCGTGTACCTCGACAGGATATTGTCAAATTCATGTTACTTGTAAATGTTGAGCAGTAGCGACAGACACAACTGGATATGTCATAGTTCTTTTTTATTAATGCAGTAGATCTTTAACAGTGATCGCACTCTACATGTACCAAAAGCATTTGAAATTTTAGCCATAAAATTGTACCACTGTGAAATGATGGGTAATGAGGTCACTGTAGTAGAATTTTGGTTGGGGATATCATTATAATACCACCGCAGAAGGTTAGTACATGTAGCTACTGTGTAGTAACAATATTTCATTCACAAAACTGTTGAATAGTGATAGCTAAAACCGATATGTTAGATACGATACGTTAGAGATAGTGAATATGCAGTGCTTTGATTACATTTCATTCATATCAG
The DNA here is from genome assembly GCF_963853765.1 of Magallana gigas. Classification (NCBI taxonomy): domain Eukaryota; kingdom Metazoa; phylum Mollusca; class Bivalvia; order Ostreida; family Ostreidae; genus Magallana; species Magallana gigas. The sequence continues at coordinate 31,557,858 of NC_088860.1, forward strand.
AATATGTATATGGAAGTAATTGTATTCCAAAGAGACAAGTTTATATGACAATTAGTTATTCTTGGGTGATGCTGGCTGAAGCTCTGTCTAAGTAAAATAAGTATAAAGCGCAGTGGTAAACGCACTCACTTCTCACCTATAAGACTCAAGTTCAAATCTTGTGATTGGCATACGTTGTGAATGTGAGAGGGTATAAAAGTAGTCACGTGTTAAGTTCTTTACACGTACTCTACCTTCTCTCCTCGTCATTGACCCCCTCAGCGATGTCTTAATATAAAGTTGTTGAACTTGTTCATCAGTTGTTTTAAAATAAAATTTGAATAATAAAAGTTCAATGTTTTTATGCTTTCTGTTTTGTGGCAACATTTCTGTTAAATCTCTTAAAGGTTTTATGATAGAGATAATGATCTAAATTTGGAATGGTAATGTCTAAAAACAGGTTGATGACATTAAATATGTATGACAAATGTTTAAAGCATTGTACGATAGCAAAGGCCATTGGTTTTGTGGTGACATCAGACTATATAAGGACGTGTTTATGGTAAAGATTGTGTCTTGGCTATGGTAGATTAGTGGTATTAATTGTGTATGATAGTATACTCTGTCGTAGGTCTCTGCTTCCACCAGTTTTTGCTTAAAATATAGATAATCATAAATACCTTTGTGTGAAAAAACTACATGATCATCCATTCACTAGAAGGAAAAAGGTCCTTTCATGAATTGCCCCTCTACCGCTTCAGGTTTCAATACACACCAAAAATAGAAAGTCTACAGACATTTTGCATTGCAAACGATATTAAGGTCTAGATCTAGTAAATGAAAGGTGCCTACAGGTTTATAAAATTTAAGATATATTCTTTCCATGATGCTTTATAACAATAGCTTTGTTTGATAGGTGTACCATGGCTAAAATCTTTGGTAAACACAATGAAAAATCATGTTTAAAACTGTGATTTTCAATGAAATATGAAAAAAATAAGGTAACAAAAATTCAGAGTTTTGTCCATTTTTAACTAATAAAATATATCTAGAATGCCTACAGTCTCCCCAAAAACGGAATGAAACAAGCTCTTGACTTCCTCTTTAAAATGATGTCAAATTGAATGTAGATATCGGGATTACTTTTCCCATGATTTAACATAAAATGTCAAGAAAATGTTTAATTTCCTACATAATTCCTTTCGAGTCGTAAAATACAGGGAAACGATTCTTCAAATAAGTTATGACGTCATAATGGTTCTATCACCAAAAAGACACTCTGGAATCATCTTTTCTCCGTACGATGTTTCGTTTATTTTTTTTTCATTCGAAATTCTCCGTTATAAACATATGATGTTTACATGAAGAAATCTTGAAATTTTTTCCCTTTTATCGACTTGAATTGTACTTCAATGATATCTTAATTGAAAATCATCAACAAGTGACGGAAGCAATAACTTGGGACCCTCTATTGTTGTTATCATGCGACGGCAGAAGTAACAATATCTAAACATATTGTACGATAGAATTGGGCATTGATTATATAATGACATTATCTTTAACATAACGATAGGTTAGGTAACAGGAAATTGAAGGTTATTATATTATCTTGTAACGGTTGTAATTTTATATGAAAATCGAAATGGAAAATGTTGTTTGTTGCTTAAATTTATCATATTTTAACTCAATGTGCTGTGTTCGTGTAATATATATATATATATATATATATATATATATATATATATATATATATATATATATATATATATATATATATATATATATATAAAACAGTGTGTATTCTTACGTCACGTGACGTCATAATTGAACACTTCGTAGCTCTTTGTCGGACGATTTTTGCAAATTGAAAAAGTAACTATAGTCAGGAGTTATAATTGTAAAGTATATAATGCTGTTTCATAAATTTTCTGTCCAAAAATTGAATCGGAATATGTTCAAAAATGAAATGTTTGTTAAGCTTGATATTTTTTTTTCATGTAAAGATGTTGACGTTTTGTAGTAAATATCTTTTGTGACTCACAATTATGATGTTTAAGAAGAGAGGTTGTAAAACCCGTGATAAAAAGAATCTCTCAGAATATGCAATGGTATTTGATTTTTATTCCCGTGACCTTCTATAAATGAAATGGATAGAATTTTTTTTTTGGGGGGGGGGGGGGTTCTTATCTTATTCTTTGTATTGATTTATGGGAACGCTAACGATGAATTTAAGCAGCTTTATAGGAATAAAAATAAATAAATTGACATTGATGCGCTGCAAGTCTCAACAGAAAGGCTGTTTATAGAGTTTTATCCATTTCCTGTTAACCGTATAGAGCAGGCTTTGTGGCAGTGACGTTCTGTATTAGAGGCATACCGTTCATGCGTTAGACATAGCTGCACGAGACCCACATACTATTACTAGTTTACCGTATAGCGAAGCTGCTTTTAAAGGAGCATGGTCACGATTTTGGTCAAATTCTATTTTTCTGCTTTTTATCATTTACAATGCGTTAGGAATGCATATTAAATGATGAATTGAAATTTGAGCGTCAGTCGTAGAGTTATAAGCAAGATACTGGGCTTATAATTCTTTGTCACATAGACAAGGCTCGTGCCCGGTTTTTGTTCACATAGGTTCAATCTATCAGTAAAAAACTTTTTTCAAGCTGATTAGACTATTTTCCTATTCATTTTAAGCATAAATAAACAGTTCCTTACGTTCAGCATATTCTTTGTAGATCTTAAACTGGAATTTTTACTTCAATATTTAAAATGTTAACAAAATCTTTGTTTATAAAGCAAAGAATTCTTAGCTATGTAACTCGTTTAAAACCCAACGAATGAAACTCAAGTATTGGTTGCATACCAAAAATGCTTTACTGAAGCATTGTAAACATTAAAATCGGAAAAATAACTTTGGACCAAATTCGTGCTCCTTTAAGGTGCTTTGATAACCGTTATTCGTGAGCAAAAGTTGTATTTTTTACTTTTAATTAATGTGTATAGCAGAGCTGCAGCACTGGTTAAAAAATGAATGAATTGATTGTATGCATGAAGTTTAATGTTAGTATGATTTTCTTTAACAAAATACTATATACAGGAAAATTATTCGCCCATGTTTTATTTTTCCTTCTTTCGCCTTCATATAAACATAGTTACTATCGTAACTAATTACATGCACATAAATTGATGTTTGTTCAATTATCCATTGATATGAACTTCGATTTGAGCTGCAATTCCCCTATCAAAATTTACACAATATGGTATTCTAGCTTTTTTAAATTGATATATTTTACAATTAATTACTATTGATCATACTTATCAACACAGTACTTTAGTTATACTCTGTCCCGAGTTTTTGCTTCCACCCACTTTTCGCTTGATAGTTCGATAATAATGAATACCTTTGTGCTTAAACTACGTTCATCCCCTAATATGAAAAATATCCAGATTATCTGTTTGAAACGCCCCCTTTACCGCTTCAGGTTTCAATACACATCCCAAAATAGAAAGTCTACGGGGATTTTGCATTGCATCAGCCATTAATAAGCCTGGATGATAATGTTGAAAAATTGCGCGAGGCGTCCCGAGTACTTCCGAATGGAGAAAAGATTTAAACATTTCCCATTATAAATCTGCGTAAGAAATTTGTTTTCGTTACTGTAAATTTTTATGAGTGAAAAGGGATAATTTGTTAATGAAGATATCTTGGATATTTACCTTTTTATCGATTTCAAATGTACTTTTTTCACAGATATGTGTATTTTTATTAAAAATCATCAAAAGGTGATGGAAGCAATAACTTGGGACATACTATAGCTACTTGTTTGTTAATTTGAAATTCATCTCATGCAACAGGAATTATTATATGCTTGGGAAGGACGTTGTAATATAAGCACAAAAACGAAGAATAACTTGTCAAAAATATTTTTCCTGGAACATTGCATAATTAATTGCAATTACCCTAGATCTACATGCATATTTACCATGATTTGCTACTGAAAAACGTGAAATATGACAGCAGTGTAATTTTAAAAAAACCCAAAGTTTCGTGATATAAATTGCTTAAATGCACACCATATAGGCCATTGCATTTTGAAGGTTGCCGTGCTCCAAAAAATAAAGTTCGCAACTTGATTAATGCTAATTGTTAAAACACCATATACATGTATCATTTGATAGAATATTCTTCCCTTTCAGAAATTCAATTCTAACATATCACGGTTTTGTCGATTGAAAACTTACCAAATTAAATGTTGTTCTAAAATTTCTGGTTGATCTGAGCAGTTCTAATTTCAAACACTTCTATCGAATACAGAACTTTCTTAATCTTGGGTCCTATTATCTCGATTGCAAGTAACGTTATTTGCGTGAGAAAAATTAAAAGATAAAAAAGCTGATGAATTACAATATAATAAAAAAAACTAACGATTGGCTTTTTTGTCCTTGGGGACCGAAGAGAGATATGCGAAATCTCGCGATGATACCATTAATCAGCATTTGATACTGGTATATTCTTAAACCCAGTGTTTCACATCAGAATCCTCTGTTCTTGGAGTGAAAAACATCATTACTGGCGGAGTTCCCCCCCCCCCCCCCCATTTTTACTATACTCACGGGGCCGAGTTTGGGATGAACAAGTTTATGAGATTGTTGTGTTTTATTGAAACATGTCCTCAATTTTATCGCCTCGTTATTTTTCTTCCTTGACAATATAATGCAGAGAGTGCCCAGGGCAATGTACACCGATTGGTAATTTTAAGATTTTCATTAAAGACCTCGGTTAAGTGTTATGCTAAAATGGGATATTATAAATATTTGAATGGGGTTTTTTTCTTCAAATAAATAAGTACTAAAATACATTTGATACTTGGTCATGGTAAAAATAACACAAACAATAAAATAACGAATGTGAGAGTCGATGCATTAATTATTATTACTAAATTTTATTACAAATATAATATGTTTACTTGCGTCACATTGATTTATGCATTTCATAATATTTGAGGTATATTTCTCCATAAACAAATACATCAAAATAAGAAAGAGAGATTCAGATATTCTAATTAAAATATTTTACATGTTCGATATTCCGCTTTCATAATATATCTTTTAGTAACATATTAAATAAATTTCATCTAACTTCTCATATTTACCACATTTCGATGCAAATTTGCATTTCGTGAGTTCCTCTGGCATTTGATGTGCTTCCCAACTAAATATGTAAATGCTTTTCTAAAGTCAACATTGAACACGGTATATATGACGGGATTGAGAGCTGAATTCACGTATCCGAGAAATGTCATCCCCAGCTCCACACCTGGAGTCAAATTGCAAGAGCTACAAAAGGGAACAGTCACATACATGATGAAAAACGGCAGCCAACAAAGGATGAACGCTCCCACTATTATTCCAAGCGTTCTTGCAGCTTTTCGCTCTTTTGACAAAGATATCTTTTGCCTTTGGTCAAAAAAGTTTTGCATGGTGTTGGCATTTTCGGTTATTCTTTCGTTTAGAAGCAGGGCTGAGTGGTTTGGCGTTGCATTGTAGCTAAACTCTCGGTTGTGGTTCTCATTGTTTTCATTGCTGTCTTCGGATAGCTGCTCCACCGTTAGATTCGGAGATGGTAGGGATCTGGTCTTTAAAAGCGCCATCTTGGAAGCAGCTGATGCTTTGGCCCTTTTTCGTAGCCGCTCCCTGGTCGCAAAGAAAATTTTAATGTAAACAAAAGTCATAATGGTGAGGGGAATGAAAAATGATCCGAAGGAGGAGTATATTATATATCCTCTTTCGGCGGTTAAGCTGCACTGCTTCGTCTTTTCTTTGTATAAACTATTCTCTGGACTGTCTATCCACCCGAATAGAGGTGGCACGCTGATGATGGAACTGGCTACCCAGGCTGCCACTATCATGAGCAAAACGCGTGTAATTGTGCGTTTCTGAGCGTAACTAAGAGGGTCGTGAATGGCGAAGTACCTGTCTAATGCAATAACACAGAGGTTCAAGATCGACGCGGTGCACAATAATACGTCACAGGTGACCCAGAAGTTACACAAAGGTCCACCAAAAGTCCAGTTCCCTTGCAGTTTGTTGGCGATGTGTAGGGGCATGACTATGATAGCCACGGCCAAATCTGCCACCGCTAGAGAAATCAAAAACAAGTTTTGCACGTTGCGTAAAGGTTTGTATGTGAGGATGGCCTGGACCACGAAAATATTGCCGACTATCGTTACTGCTATGGTCACAATCATGAGAAATGTAAGTATGTAGTCTTCACCAGAGTTCACAAAAGTAGCATCGTCCGTCATATTGGAAGCCGAACCGTTCCCCCCAACCATGCTGGCTTCTTCTCTCGTACTCATACTACAGGAAGGAGGCAGCAGCTAGGCGACAAATCGAAACTTATTACATGATAATTAGAGCCCAGACAAACCCTTGGAATGTTTCGCCAGTGACAGCCTTCTCTCCGTCTAGATTAGCGGAACAATGCTCACCTTCTTAAGTAAGCCTGCTATTGATTGAAGTTTTGTGTGATAAAATATATCTCCGGGTTTTTCCCCCTCTCTCCAGCACTTTTAACAATCGGACACATGAGCAATCGGAAGCATCTCTGTGATCAAATTAATCTATATACCGAAAACACTAATGCAGACTTTTATTCATGTTTTCTCCTTCTAATGATTTTGTAGCAAGATGATTTTTTGTCTAGAAAAAAAAATCTTTATTATTATTATTACAAATTCTATTTGATTTTTTTTCTTCAAAAAATTAAAACTTTCACGCAGGAGAGAGTAAGCGTTTTACTTCCGCGCGGTTAATGAAGATCAATAAACATTTTAATTTTATTTTTTTTTTTCACTTTATGAATAATTTTAACTATCTATTTGCTTTCTTATTACTTCTAGCTATTTTTATTCAATGTATCTGATAATATTTTCATATTAGTAAAAATTAATTTTAAAACTATGTGATCTAATTTGCATTTGAAATGATCATGAATGGACATGCATGAGTAAATGTAAACCGGCAATTTGAAATATCCCAGTTTCCTTAGAGTTTGTTTGAATTGCAAGTTGCAAAATACATTAAAAAGTTAAGGAAATATACAAATCCGTTTCCAAAAAAATATAAATATTTCATCAGGTGCAATATTGAATATAATGGTTTTCATGGCAAAAAGCATGTTTGGTTGGTTAAGTGTGGTTAAAGTGCTATTGGAGTTATTCCTATCTTCATTTGCATGCTTTTTTTCCAATCCCCATCATCGGCCCCGTAGAGAAAAAGAGGAAGGTTCTACTTTCACACAACAGATTGGCATCAGATTGACGACAGCCTATTGCCTAGAAATAAACACGTAATAAAATGTCTCCCAAGAGAATTTTAGAAATTTAAGGTATTAAATATTATGGCAAGCTTTTTTTGAACAACTTTATAAACCTTTGTTAAAAATACTTTTATTGATATAGATTAGATTGGTATTATAAATATGTTTACATATAAGGAAATTAAAAAATGTTTTCTATCACCTCTTCTTGCATTTTTTCCCGTGAAATTGCAATCTCTGAATGTAAGAGAGATAGGGTATAGAAATAAACGCAATCCACGAAACGCTTTCTTATCGTAATTAATGACTAAAACCATTTCATGACCACTAAAACACCTTCTATTGACTACTTTCTAGGTCTAAACGAGTGATCATAGCGAGAGTTTGACGTGTGCGGCGCATCACGGGAATAGAGCGAGATTTCAATTAGAAAGCACTACCGTGGCTTTAAGTCATGGATCCTGCGGAACATGGCTGTGTGTTGACCCATTAGCAATTTCCTACACGTCTTTCAGGTTTTGGATTGACTTTTTTTTCATTCATACAAAGGTTCGTAATAGTTACCAAGTGTACACGTACAATTCTAGTGGGGTTTTTTTAATCCCTATAGCATTATTGTTTCCAATTCATACTAAATGTTGAAAAAATACGTCTTGCCTGATGTTTTGGTATTGTAGTACGAAAATTGATGGTTCTGTATTTTATGACATGTTCAACACAAAATCAAACTATATGAAATAAATGCATTTTTGTATATTTCCTCTTAAAGGCAATATGTAAGATTAATTATTGTGAACTTGCTTCCATTTATTTATGGTATAACCTAAGATTCGGCATTTAATAAGATATTGATTCAGTACTTAATGTTCAATCATATATAGATATATTGAAAGAGTTATTGCCAAATGCACTACAGTAAATAAAATTAATAACATATACAAATAGGGTGTGTTTGTGTAGTTTCCCCCTTTTTTATGTATTTGTCTACTAAATTATTTTATTCAAACTATGAAAAAAGGACCAATGCATTTCTCGAAAAGTGACAAAAAATTTCAAAATTTGAAATAAAAACATGTACATGAGAAAAATAGACCCCTTATTTACACCTTGATATAAAGATAAAAACTTTATTAATTCCATAAATTTCCACCCGACATGAGTCTGTACTAATGACTGATTCACGAATTTCCTCACATACTGAACAATTGACATATCGGAAGACTGACTGACAGAGTCTCGTCTTGTCACTGAAATCTCTGCGACCAATGTTGGCGCATGCTCCGTGAAAGGTAAGGTTATTTACTGCTCAGCTTCCCTTAATGAGTCAGGGGAGATGAAATTGGAGCCAATCTAACACAAAATTGAACTTTTCAACCGTGATTCGAAGGACCAGAATTGTCTAGTTAGACATTTTCATGTAAATAAATTTCAAATCAATCGTTAAATAATTTGATCAATGAAATCATCGCAATGAATAAAAGTTTTACAGATGATGATGTCCTGAAATTTTCATCGGGTCGGTAAATGTGTAATTTAGAATTTTATTTTTATTTCACATTTTATTCTATAAAAAAAAATATATTCAATACGTTTTACGCTTTAAGAGGACAAAATAGCAACCGTTACGACGTTTGTTCGCAAGTATGTCGTAACGCAAGAACAAGAAGTTTTGGTTGAAATGCATGTAGCATATGTATATTGAATGTATTAACGGAAAAAATCACAAATGACATACGTGTATAAGCGATGACATTTAATCAGTCGATCCTGAGGGATTGTGTTGGTAGAATGTTGTATCTAATTAACTGAAACCACATAATATTAGTTATGTTAACGATGCAGTTAAATTGCGGATTATCAGATTTTCATCAAATAGCGAAAGGGTTCCATTATATGTTTACTTTTTTTATGGTACCGTAATGGTTTTGGTGTCTGAAGTTGTCGCCAAAACTTGCTTGGCGGTCATATTTTAATGACTGAACGACTTTTATCTAGATAATCAAATCAATTCCTTGTTTGTACGGATGAAATATTAAATAAGAAAGAATATTCAATATTTTTAAAAGCATTTATTACTTACAAGCAACACCTCAGCAGCTTTATCGGTACTTTATACACTTTTACAAAATGGCTTTGAATATATTAACTGTAAGAAAATTAACTGCTTAATAATACAATTATTGAAATGTTATTTTAATTTTAATTCTAAACGAACTCCAAATGCTACATTCTTTTTTTTTAATAAAGCATTTTAAACTATCCTGTTTATAGCCTGGTTGTTTTTTGCCCCCCCCCCTTTATTTGCCCTATAACACCTCACTTTCAAACAGTTTCGCCCCATCTTGAACTCGCCCAGACACAGTTGTCTTTAAAAGACAGATATTTTTTAGAAATTTCTCGAATTAAATAATAACGGGGCGGTCATTTTCCACTTTATAGTGTTGCTAGACACTGCATGCATCAGTGATTTGTGGGGATTTAACTGACCTGGGGACCTGAGGACTGATGAAGACACATGTACACTAGCTAAGACCGTCCGCCAGTAAACGATGTAGAAGTCAATCAACCTCCGGTATATGAACCTTTTGAAATTATATCATAGATTTGGGGGGGGGGGTGTTTTGTTTAGAGGGTTTTTTTTATTTTGGGGGGGGGGGGGTTATTGTTGTTGTTGTTGTTGTTGTTGTTTTGGCAAGGTTTTTTTGAAATAAGTAAAATATAAATTTAAATTCTTGTCAACGAAAAGCAATTTTTAGCAAGGTGGGTTGGTGGGTCGAAGTTTTTTTGGTTAGAACCCAAAGAGTATCCCCTCCAACCACCATACCACCCCTTCCCGCTTTTTCCTCCTCCAAGTCCCCTTTACCATGACTAGCAAAATAAACGTTTATAATTAAAGACACTATTTGTTATCTCCATAAAAGATTTGAAACAAAATCAAATAAAAATGCATGGTCAGGGAACGCGTAGGTTTTTTCCCACCATTTTATCGCTTTCCGTGAAATCAGATAGATATTGGTTCAATAGAAATGTGATAGAAAGCGTGATGGACACAACGAAATTGAATATTCTCGGTTCGCTATATAAGAACGACATTTCTGTGGGTCGAATCTTAGACATTATTTTTTTCTGTATCCCCTCCAATATACATATAGAAAAGGCAAACTTAAGGCGCATTGCCGGTTTGAATGCGATCCGTAAATGAACATGAATGAAGTGCTTCGTGCTCGAAGGCAAAAGGTTGAGCTGTTGAATGCCCTTCCGGTGGCTGCAGTGACAGCATAGTCTTTATCGGTGCTGTAGTAATTAATTGAGTACATATTAATACCATTTGATAGTTTTCGCTTGACCGAACGCCTTCTAATTAATTTCCTGTAATTTTATCCCCAGCACAAAAGTATGCCATGAGAAAGAGGATCTACTATCGCCTTGATTGCGCCTTATGCACTGCTGATATTATTAGCCGCCTAAGTTCAATGGTAGGCCAATAAAAAGACACACACAAAAACAGCTCACCAAATGAATAAAGAAAACTTATGATACAACTTGTCACTCGCGGTATTTCTTCGAACCATCTCGCTAGCGTGTTATATGACAATTATCATATACAGTCTAAGTTGATTTATTGTCCAACTGGTTGACAATGAAGATAGGAGAAAAACAACAAATTATTGTCTAGAAGGTGTAAAAACGATCCTCAAAACACAACGAGTTTTTTTTTTTTTTTTTAGTTTTTTGGTCTATTCGATTAGGCGCGTATTCACGGCATGTTGAATCAGATTAGTCAATATTTGGCAGGTTAATTCGGACGTGCAATTTATTTTTTTCTTCTTCTTTGTAAATTGGATTTTCTAAGTTGTTAATGACGATGGGAATTTCGGGGTCTGGTGTGTGAATACCATACATAAATTGCTTTAGGAAGGGATTAAAAACCATTCGTTCTTCCGGGGTTAAGCGCAGGTCAGAGTCAAAACAACGTTGTATCAGTGAGGCAATAACGTAAATTATTCTTGGTTTGTGTTGCTCGGTGCCTCTGTTAGTCTCAGCACGTTGTAATTTCCAAGTTTTTGGTCCCCTTTGTCTCTCATGTCATCAATCAAACCACAACCTTTAACACGCGGACGTCAGATCACCGTAGAAGGTCTGCTCTCGCTGCTGACAATGGTCGTTTTTAAACGTATAGTCCCAAATGATAATCTTTACACACATTAAACATGATTTTTTTTTTGTTTACTTAGATACAAGCTTAACAGAATCTTAAATGTTATATTATATCCATGGACCAGTCCGACTGTATATGGATACGCGTATTTGCATTTTGTTATGGACTCTACTTCTGGCATTTTTTTCAAAAATTCCTTTTTGAGTGCATATATTTTTTTTAAAGAAAAAATGGGGGTAGGTCTTTTTTGAAAATGAATGAAAAACACGGAAAATACTCCTCTAATTTGTTTATAACTGTGTATGTCTATCATATTAAGAAGTCATGATATACATCTTAGTTGATTGTAGCAATAATGCAATTACGAGACAATGACGAACACAAATAATTTATTTAATAAAACCCACGGAGCGTTTGTCTAGTTCACCCAGGAAAAACCGATCCTCTCAATTTAAAGAGAAGCTACATTGCCAATATACATAACCATCTGATCTACCTTATAATTTAAGACACGATTTTCAGAGCAACTATTATTTAGTAAAGTAAAAATTGTATTGCATTGAATAGATTCCCATATCATTAAATGCATATATTCTCTTTAAGCTTTTCTTCTAAAGGAGATTAATATGCTTTAAAAATGGCCACGACCATATGCATCTACCTCTCTTAATGGATAGAACAAATAGTGAGAGTTTTGAGATAAATTATTTCATGATGATTCAAAATTAAGATTCAGGCAAATCTATTTTTAAAGAATTATACTTGGTCATTCGATGTTGATGTACAGTGTACTTAGTAATTTATTCAAATCCACGATCATCTAATATCGTTTTCTTTCATTGCATTTATCCGTCAATAAATGCAATATAAAAACATGTAATTTTTTCAATAGTAAATGGAAATTTGTACACAATCATACCCATGGTGGTATTAAAAACTTCCCTTCTTGTGTTCTACATGGATGTTTTATCATACGTTCAGCTGTATCTATTTATAACATTAGTGATATCGAATGCACATTTATACCAGCGTTTTATCTTTATATTGGTATAACATAACTGTCGTTCTAACAATGAAGAATTTTTTTTTTAATTAATCTATGAGCTCCGTTTTTTGAACCAGGTACGTACATTAATCAGAACTTAAGGTCAAGATCTAGTAAATGAATGGTGCGTAAAGGTTTATGAAATTCAAGATATAAATTCTTTTAATGATGCTTCATAACAATATCTTTATTTCATAGGGTGTACCGGTACCGGGCCTTGAATTTGTTTGTAAACACAAGGAAAAATCATGTTTTAAACAACCATTTTCTATGAAATATGAAGTAACTAATCTCGGGAGTTTTGTCAATTTTTGACTAATGAAATATATCTAGAGTGCTACAGTCTCCCCAAAAACGGCATTAAACAAGCTCTAGACCTCCTCTTTAAAATGATGTCAAATTGAATATTTGTACCGGGATTACTTTTCCAGTGATTAAATATAGAAGGTCAAAATATTGTCTTATTTTCCACATAATTTCTTTAAAGCCGTAAAATACGGGAAAAGATTCAACAAATCAATTATGACGTCATAATGATTCTAGCACCATAAGACAGTCTGGAACCATTTACTAGATCTTGACCTCAACTAACTAGTTAGACAAAGGCAACTTTATAAGAAATACGCTGTAAAATTAGAATGGTTATACCCCATGGCAATTATTATTCTTGATTTTTGTTTGTACTTAATACAAATGACTACGATCAAAGTATGAAAATAATGAGGCTATTCAATGAAGTGTCATCGTGGAATTTTTTTTAATTTGGTTATAAATTACTCAGTGCTTCAAATTGAACAATATTAAAACTGAACACCGCTCGTATATAAGCACCGTCACACAGGTATATCCAATCTTCGATTTCGTTACAACTAATTGCACACCTGAAACTCATGGCCAACGTGAAGTATTCCTTTGGCGGTCTTCGGATTTTACGCATGTATTTCTTATTTTATGTGCATATTCTTTTTGAAAATAATGCATTGCCCTGTTTATTTGATGTTGATATTCTCTTAACTTGAAAAACTGCGTAAAATTTAATAATTTCATTGCGAACAAGTACACGGCTATGCAAGATGTACAGTGAACGTCCACACAGGTGAGACTTCTACAGTGAAATACTCTAAACTTTTAAGAAATTTACGGCTTATATGGGGGTTGTAAGAGTAGCGGTAATAAAAGAGAAATATGGCAGACAGTGCCTATTTATGAGCGGTGTTCAGCTTTAACAGTCAGATATAAGTATCCTAAAAGGGAACAAAATGAATTACAATGATTTTTCATTTTCTTCTTATAAATTCTCAGTAAAGTTATAAAATTCTGATAAATGAACGACTTCGCTATCAATACTCTCAGTTATTTGATTTTTTATTTACATACCGTTTGCGCACAAAGACACTTGACGTTATGAATATATTTTCCCACAATGTAAAAAGTTCACTTTCTACCGATTTATACTAGCAGGTATATATTTTTCATAATGATAAATAAATATAACGTTAAGTGCCCTTGTTTGCATAGTAAAACTATCTCCCTTCGCTCTCATCGTCAACTAGTAAATGAATGAAAAAAATTGTATGCGGAGTCAAAGAGAGGCCCCTCCAAAAAATAAGAAACGAAAAGAAAAGGAATGCATGCACTTTGATGAAGAGAGTCTATTTTCCTAAAATATCTAAGCAAGTCTTACTTTTTCAAATCCAGAAACATTTTAATATCATCTCTTATAATAATGTAAGGAAAGATATTAGACATTTGCCCATCTCCAATGCTTCGTATTTCACAACAAAGTATACCATGTGGTGTATTATTTTGAGCACCGTGGTCCTCTTGGGGAAGCTTCAAATGATGAGCAGGACTTTAGATGAGGTGAAAAATTTCACTCCCGTTTTCTTGTGGGGATTCGTGAACTAGGTTTTTGTTCAATGGCCTTTTTTATTTTGGAGGTAGCACTCTTAGGTTATGTTAAGTTACCCCCCCCCCCCCCCTCTCTTTGCCAATGTTATACGCTCGTTATGATGAATTCAATTACAAGTTGCTTTCTTGCTGGTGATTTCATTCCTGAAACTGGACATAATTTAGAGGGTGACCATCTCAAAGGGCCCGCTTAAATTCAGAAATGAACATTAGGAAATACAGCATTTATGAAGACTTGCATTGACCTTAACCTATGACATTTTTCAGTTAACATAGAACTTTAACTTAAACTCATTGCAAACCTTTGCTTTAATCTGAGCAAAATTGATATAAAGGGAAAGAATTTATGAGTCAAAACTGGATTTTGAAGATATCAATTACGATCTTCACTTTTGACCTAAAAGATATGGTTCAAGGTCACAACAAACTCTTTACCGGAAAGCTCTGTTTTTGTGAAGAAAGCACTAGATAGGGCTACGAAAGGAAAATATATAGTATGGGGAAAAATATATAATAACCTTGACCTTTGACTTTAAACTTTGTGCAAGGAACATGCACACCTTTTCACCAAAGACACTCGGAAAGAGAATATGTAATGATTTTCCACATTATTCTGCTGTGATCTTAACCTTAGAAACTTTGTTCATGGTTTGCCAAAATGCACTCTGTTAGTAAATTATGAGCCAAATTGAGCCAAAGAGAGAGATTTTTGTGGTATTTCTCTTAAGAATACTGAAAAATAAATAAACTTAATTTCGTAGGAATTACACTGTTGTTAATCAAATATATCAATAATGTATGTCGCCTACTCTACACATATATTGTCGAAGTGTTTGGGTATTTCCAAACGTTTCTAACCCCTTTAATGTTGTAGCTTGTAATAAGTAATTGTTTGCTTGCGTACAATATCTCTGGTAAACTGAATTTATTTCTGACTACACCAGTAGGTCTTCGGATACTTTCTGCTGAACTTCCTTTGCTTCGAAATCACGATCCCCGCACCAAATGGGCATTTGTACACGGTGAATACTATAATCAAAACCTTCAAACTCCTTTTTTTGTTCTCCTTCAGAAGGAAGTGGATATGTCATTGTCACTTATATTATGAATATTTTGAACTAAAAAGGGATAATTTCTTGAAATTTGAGAAATCATTCTCTTATGTTACGTTTTGAAGAATGATATATTGATAAATGATCGGTAGGAGGCATAACATTAAAACGTAAAAAAGGTTAAGTTTATTAACACCAATTGAGATATTAATGTGTCAGACAGGGAATTAAAAAAAGATTTTCAGCAAAAACACGGTGTATAATTGTATTAGTATTTCAGCTGCACGTGGGAAGGTAAATTGTCTTAGAAATTCAACGAACCCCCGCCTTTTTTAAAATTCCTGTCCATTCCGTTGCTACGTATATTTACATTTAATACATGTAAATATTTCTGTTTAAAAGCGATAGCCAAATGTATTAACTTAACTGCACAATACTTTATCACCCCCCCCCCCCCCCTTCCTTCAGCACACCCCCCCCCCCCAAAAAATGATGGGCCTAATAATGAATTAAAATATGACGAAAACATTAATGTTAGGCATTAGTTTGTACTGGCTAGTTGTTTGACATGAATGACATTATGATATGTGACTGACGGGAGATATTTTTTTATATGTAAAGGTAGATAATTTGAACCCTTAGATGTGTTGTACATGATATCTAAACTTAAATTTGAAAAGTTGCTATTATAATAGAATCTATCGCAACAAAAACTAGAGAAATAAAAGCAGAATTACAAGCAAAAACGACAGGAATATTTCCTGATGTTTTGGAAATTTTGAATAGCATTGTTCGCCTAAGGCAGTGATTGTATCCTCCCTAGAAGTGTGGAACTCTTATAAAAATGAATATTGTTATAATCAGGTATTTTCAGCCCCATGTCAAGAACAAAAAATATTTTTTCCCTTATTGATTTTACCTTGATACAATACAGTTGTTGTTTTTTTAACAAATAATTCCAGGTATTTGTTATTCCATGTATTAAGTAGGATATAAGTTTTCATTTAAGGTGGATCGAATGCTGCACAAAAATTTAATTTTATGAACCTGTTATTAATCAAGCCACAACCTGTAACATGTGGATGTTAAATCGCTGTAGAAGGTCTGATCTCGCCGCTTCTGGCAATGGTAGTTTTTAAACATCTAGACCGATATGATGATCTTGACAATATTAAAATGATTTTCAGTTGCTTAGATACATGTAGAAGCTTACCAGCATTTTAATGCTATATTATATCAATAGACCTATATGTCAGCAAAAAGACACAGGAATTTGCATTTTGTTATGAACTGTATCAATTTGTACTGGCAATTTTTGCAAAAAATCATTTTCGAGCGCATATATACCCATCTGATCTACTATAGGGTTTAAGACAATATTTTTAGAGCAATTGTTATTAAGTAAATGATCCCCCCCCCCCCCCCCAAAAAAAAAAAATTCATCTCTTAAAGTAATGTCAGAAAAGATATATTATTTGTCCATCAGCAATGTTTCGTATTTTAGAACACGGTGTATCAGGTTGTATAATTTTGAGTATCGTGGTTCTATAGGAATAGGCGACGGAAGCGGGAAGGGGGAGAGAGATTGGGGGCTTAGTTTAAACATTACCACTACCTGTATTCTTTTTTCTGATTTCTTAAAAGTCTAGCCCTCCCTTCCCTTTAATTTCCACTTTCAAATTGCTTCCGACGCCACAAGTAGGGGAAGCTTTAAATGATGAGCAGGGCTTTAGATATGGTGGAAAAAATTCACTCCCGTTTTCTCGTTGGGAATCGTGAACTAGGTTTGTGTTTGATGACCTTTTGTATTTTGGGAGTAGCGCTCTTAAGTTATGTTACTAAATTTTCCACTTTTTGCCAATGCTATATGCTCGTTTTGATTTATTCTTTTTTGGTCATTTCATTCCTGAAACTGGACATTATTGAGATGGTGACTTTTTTCAAAGGGCACTAATCAAATAATGGACATTAGGATGAAAATCATTTCAGAAGACTTTCTTTCATTTTAACCTTTGAATTAAAAAATGTTCAGTTGGCATGGAACGTTAATTCAAACTCAATGATATTGCAAACCTCGTAGGCATACTTTTGCTTTAATCCGAGAAAGATTGGGCCACAGGGGAAGATTTTATGGTCTCAAACTTGATTTTAAGGAAAATAAAGAAGAAAATATAAAATCTGTTAAAATTGATGTACATGTAGTCTAATATGACATTGAACTTCGACCTAAAAACTTTGCATTGTTCAAGGTAGCTGCACACCCTTTGATCAAAGGCACTCCTAATTTCCCTAATTTCCCCGCTTCAAAATCACGATCTCAGCGATACACCAATCATGGTCGCCGTATATGCGATTGTACACGATGAATACGACATTTCAACTTTCACTATCAATTTTTATAAAAAAAATTTCAGAAGAAAGTGGAAAGGCCATTGTCTCCTATAATATTAAAACTTTGAACTATAAAGTATCAGTTTCTTGGTATTTGAGAATTCCATGTCTATCGCATCTATATGCCATTATTAAGATGTAATCATTTTTTATCTTTTTTTACGTTTGAAAGATTGGCCTCCCAGTACCAACTTAATAAATTATCGGTAGGAGGCACAACTTAAACGTAAATAAAGGTTAAGTTCATTAACAACAGTTGAAATATTGATGTACAAGACAGGGAATTTTTAAATTTTCGAAATGATTTCCCTGAAAAAAGAGAAGGTGTATCATTGTATTTTCTTAGCTGCCCGTGGGAAGGTCAATTGTCTTGAAGATTTAACGGAGCCCACCCCCATCCGCCTTTTTAGTCCTTGTCCTTCCCATTGCTATATGTACGTATCTGTACATCTTAATACATGTATATATTCAATTGCTCAAAGAAGAATATATGATTTTTAATGTTTTATGCAAGTATTTTTTTTGTGGGGTGTCTTTTTTTAAAAGAGAAAGTGGAAAATGTGTTTTTGTTGCAAGTAACACAATGTAGAGTTAAAATTTTGGTGTAAATAAATGCACGATAATGATATCTAATAAATCATGTCCGGTAAGGTCAAGAAGATGTTTCTTTCTTTTTTTTTAATATTAAATTATTTATAAAAATAACAAAACAGCCTTTGTTCATATTTTAAAAACCTATGGATAAAGCTTTTAAAGAGATGTGTGTTATAGGGAAGAAATATAAGACAATCATTTAAATCAAAGCGGAATCAATGACGTCACTGTGGTATATGTGATTATATGTAACCCTCATATTGTGAGAAAATTGAAGCAAAATTATTTTCCCTCTTAAATTCTGCATACGACACACGGAATCCGTATAATTATTCCTTAAGAGGAAATGGTCGAGGGGGTGTGGGGGATACTTTGTTTTTGTTTTTTGTTTTGTTTTTTGTTTTGTTTTGTTTTTTTGGTTTTTTTTTGGGGGGGGGGGGTGTCTACATTGTAATTAACTGTGACATACAAGCAACACTGTGACAAAGAGTATTAATAAAATGATTGACACAGAACGACTCAGACAATTGGTTACATATGAAAACAGTAACCGATCCTCTTTCTTAAATCAACAAGTTTTAATCAGTTCTACTAAAACAAACAATTAGTTGTTCTCCGTTATATTCTAAATGTTTCTGTAAATATTTACCGGTATCAGCCGTTTCATCTTGGTGCATATATACACATTGATATTTCATAAATGGGCTACCTAAAAACAGGGTATTTAAAAAGTAATCAAAATACCAGTGATTTGAACTAATTTTGAATGCGTAATATGTAGAACCAAAGGTTTACAAAGACTGATTTGTATTTCACCTGAAATTTCAAAAACGTCCGGTGTTATACTATTCATTATTATTTAGATTTTATAATAACGATATTTTTATATCATATGTATACATGTTATTAGTCCCCTACCGGTTTTCACCGGAGGTGACTATAGCTTTCCTCTGCGTCCGTCAGTCCTTCTGTCTGTCCGTCCGTCTGTCTGTCCGTCCGTCCGTCCGTCCGTCTGTCTGTCCCACTTCAATTTTCCACACTTTTTTTCTTTATGCGTTTGAGGAATAATATGAAATTTGCTGAACAGCTTCAAAATGTCAAACTACAGATCAAGTTTACACTTTTGTAGCGTCTGGTTGACATATTTTCGAGAAAACTAATTTTTTATATTCCAATTTTTTAACGTTCGGGTTCGATATTCTCCATAACAGTGCATTGTTTTCACAATTTCCACAAACCGGCAGGGGACGTGTGTTGCTTATGCAATACTCTCAGAATGCTTGTTGTTTATGTCCCAGTCGATTGATCACTTCAGAGCCATCAGCAGCATGGCCAACAGTAATTACAGAACTACATGACATCATTAGTTGCTTTTGTTTGGTAGTTTCTGTGGGAGATTTTGTTTTGTCTATTTCTATTTCTATTCCATGTAATTTATTTTTGTATGTGTGTGTTCTGATAAGGGGACTAATTGTCCCTAAAAAATTGAAAATGTAAATTTTTCCTGGCATTTGCCATTTCCTGTGCTATTTATTAAATATCAATTCCTTTGTATCTATATATTACTATTTATTAGATCCGATAGTTTTAGAATGCGTAGCATTTTGAATTTCTCTTTTTGTTTTTTTTTCTAATATATGTGTTCATTTATATAAAGAATTATTTCATATGATTCCATCGCGCATCAATTATTTAATATGGTATGTTTCATGTTTGGGTGATATCCAACCCTTTTTAATGCTAGTGATAGCATAAAATTGAGAACGTTTTTCCTTCCGCGCGATACTAAAGGTAAGCTAATACTATCATTATTACACGAGTAAGTCTGAGAATATTGCCGACCAACTTTCTTAGCTTCAAAATCACAGTCCCCGCGTTATACCGATCACAAATACCGTATGTGCGATTGGACACGGTGGATACTATTCTTTAAATTTTATTCTTCTTCATATGTGGAATGATCATTGTTACTTATAACAGCGATGCTTCGAATTATAGAGCGGCAAGTTCTTGGAGTTTGAGAATTCCATGTCTATCACATCTCAATGTCATCATGTAAAGATTTTCTATTTTCGTTACGTTTTAAAGATTGATGTAATAAAGTATCGCTAGGAGGCATAACTTCAATACGTAACAAAATATTAAGTTCGTGATAACATTTGAAATATTAATGTGGTAGACAGGGGATTTTTAAAAATGATGATAAGATTCCCCGCCATATAAATGAGACAGTGCATCATTATTATATCAATATTTCTGTTGCCTGTGGAAAAACCACCTGTCTTCGACGCAGACGACCCCCTACCTTTCTAAATGCCTGTCCGTCCTATTGCTACGTATATGTACACCTTAATGCATGTATATATTTCTCTTTATAAACAATACTGGCACTGTACCAGTTATCGGCTAAAATTTAATGTTTTCTTTTCGTATTTTCTTATTTCTTGATATTTTTGGATAAAACTTGCCATACTTTAAAAAATGAACTCCTTATTTATCAATCTGTTAGTTTATATCATTTTTTAGAACCGCAAACATCTTGTTTTGTAATTTTTATCAGGCTCCGAATTTGCCGAGTTTTTCCGATCTACTGTACCAGTTATCGGCTTCGTGATAATAACATAGTAAAATCCCTGTACATGTTGATTTTATACTCTGCTAAATGAAATTTGAATCATGTCCCTTGTGGGGTCAGACTAAAGAAGTCGGGGTTGTGATACATTATAAACAAAACTGATAAAATTACTCGTTTATTATCATACGGTATTTCACCAAATCGTACACTATTCAATACATAAGTGCGCAATCAGGTGTTCAACTGCGCTACGAATCTCTCGGAAATTAATAAATTCCTTTTGTTTATACATGTTATATGTATTGATATTATATGTCAAATCAAAGAAGGGATATAATAACGTATCACAAAGAGGTAATATTCTATTTTTAACTTATTACGTCATTTTCCCCACTGCTGAAAGTGCAAAGATGTAAAATCAGCGGTGAACAATGATCGTTTAAGCTCATGTATAAAACATATTCAAGAAAGTTTTCAAGCAAACCTACTTTTCTTTATTCGAAAAAGACGACTGAATCAAAAAATCTTGGATTGCCCCGTGCTATAAACCCGAACTCTCAGTTTAGCCGATAACTGGTCTTAGCCGATAACTGGTACAGTACCAGTAACCAAAAGAACTTTACTTGTTTGCTGACTAAATTTATCCTCTAAAAATGATGGAAATGAAAATAATCTATACTACTATATAAAAAAAATAGACTCAAATTTTTGGGCTTTAATACCGAGAAATCGGAAGAGTACTGTCATTTGCTTATATATTTCAAACATTATTGGCACTTGAAGATTACCAATTTGTTTAAATTTTTTTGTCAATCAAGTTTCGCTAATTAATAATCAACGAAAATTCCTTTAAAAACCCCGGAATCTTATGGATTTTTTCGGATTTTACAATCTTGCGCATGCGCATTACATTTACGCTAAATCACGGGTTGCTCTGTAGTTTTTGTTTCCACAATATCATATTTGCATGGATAAACTCAGAAACAATATTATAAATACGAGTAAATTTTCATTGAGAATTATTCTGTTCATTAAACGAAATACGGGAGATAACTCTAACTCGGTGCAATCCCGATATGCACTATCGAAATGTCAACTCGATGCGAGTGAAAAAAGTTGCTGGAGAAAGTGTTGAATTTTTCATTAATATGAATTAAATTTTTAGATGAAAGGTTTTTACAGTCTCAAAATGGTTTATTATGAATAATTTGACCGTTATTTTCAATGCAGCTTCATTAATTTTCGCCAAAATCGTTTCGGAGCGATTCTGCAATTTTTTGCTACATTACGGGTGTATGGGAGGCATTTTAAGTGTAGTATAGGCCTGTCCCGAGGCACAGTTAGATTATTCTAAGCAGAGTGTAGTGGATTTAGTGGCTTAATTGTGGGCCTAAAGCTTCATTATGTAAATGGCAACAAAACGGTGCGTCGATGTACATGTATCTATTACGTAAACAATGGTAAATGTCCGATATCATATACAATGTCAACCCGTGCACGCACGGGTCAAAGTCTAGTTAAATTATTTTTAGTAATGTTATGTGTTTTGTATTGTTAATTCTGCATTGGTATTATTTTCGACCTGCACCTTGATTTATTGATGGACAGATTTCAAACAAATACCGGTATTATCATAATGTAATTCTTCCCGTATATTATAAATGCAATTTACATAATGGAAAATAATGTAACCTTTTCGCCTTAATGAGTTCGTATAAGATAGGATAAATTCGATCTGGTCTTTTATAATTAAATTCTGGTAGCGAATTTATGCTTGGTAAACCTGGTAGCGGTTATTTTGAAAGAAATCAACAACCAGATAATAAAGGTTTTATAATTATATTCTGATGATATTTAATTTCAATTAACAAATCAAGAAACAATAAATAACCAGTTACGCAGCGTCACTTTCTAGATTTTATAATAAATCCCCCGAAATTCAAATAAAGTTTAATTAGAGTAAATTTTCCTATAAATAATTTCTTTAAATACACAAATTCAATTACCTTGCCATATTGGGCTCGTCTTGGTTACGACTTTGTAAAACACTGTCTGGTAACGACTTCTAAATAATCTGACTTCTAAACTTCCAAAACTCAACTCTAAAAACTGACTAACGTCTAAAATGCTCACGTTTATATATGACGTCAAACAACCTAACGTGACGTTGCGCAACCCATTTGGTCGACTATTCTAGGTAAAAGCTACACATAAGTTCCCGCAACCGGAAGTATGAGAAAATGAAAGTACAAAACATACGATAAACATTGGATGAATTTCAAGGTAAAACAATGATATACTATAGCATTGAATGACTTATTTTTGACGTCGTCGTGTCAATAACTGCCGTCAGGTGAGCAGACAAATTGAATAACGCGCGTTAGCGCGTTATGATAATTTGTCTGCTCACCTGACGGCAGTTATTGACACGACGACGTCAAAAATAAATCATTTAATGCTTATATTTACATTCCCTTACTGAAGAAATCAATTGTTTACTAAATAAATCGATATAAAGTGCAGATCACGGAGGGAGTTAATAAGTAACAGCAAGAACAGCTGTTTTGTAAAACCGGTTTAAACTGGTTTTCACATAGACTGTTGAGATAAGATCGACGAGCATGAAAATATAATCCATGATAAATAACTCTTGAAATGTTGCTTTTAACAATAAAGTCAACTTTTTTGTTGAATAAATATAAAACATGGTGTTTTGACAACATTCATGAAATACATTTTTTAACTGATAACATAGAAATCACTGTTTGAGAACTACTTATGTAAATTACTCGTAAATTCATACGCAGTGAATAGGTGTTGCATTTAGAGGCATTTAAACATCACGGAATTTAATGGAAAAACACAGTAGAATGTAAATATAACAGATTAAATACATTTTAGACATATAATAATGATGAACAATGCTTCCGGTTGTTACTAAAATCGTTAATAAATACAAAATGCATTTTATGAATACAAATAAACAATCATACATCAAAAAACGTTACAATAATATATTGTCTCTCTTACAATAATAGTATTGCTGGGTATCAGTTTACAGTCAATTTGGCTATATAGTTGTTTGACAGGAAAGACAACTCTCTGAATATCAGGATTGGGTCTTTTCTATAGGTTGCACACCACTATTAATTTTTACTATATATTCTTACCAAAATTACGCAACTTTAGATACGGGTAGCAAGTTTAAAACAAACTTCTGGGAAAATTCCTTTTTACAACTTTTAAAACAATTGTTCCTAACCAATCTAGTAGCAAAAACGCACAGCCATCCACAAAGGCACGAGTGTTTGTTTACATCAAACTTAGACATGTGCTTGAAAATCATGTCCGAGCCCTTTCACCCCCCCCCCCCTGCCTAAACAACTGGCATCAAAAATTCAAGTGACCTCGTATTTTTACAAAGGTGGGGAAAATCTGGCATTTTACACGTTGTTTTTTATCTCATAAAAAAGTACAGTCCGTTTCTCTGGCGGAAAACTCCTAAAAACGAAGGGGAATTCGGGAATTATTTTCACTCAGCCATGTTTTGACGTGAACCTTCGAAAAAATAGTGTTGTGATACCTGCAAGTAATCTATTATTTTACACTCGCAAAAATAAAATCTGAAAACACAAAATCATTTATTGTGGAACACATGTGGAAAATTTTACTAAATTCTGTAGCTATATCAAAAAGTTATGAGCGATTGTTAAAACCATTGGGCTCGCGGTGGCCTCTGATTTATGAAAACATGTTAAAAGTTATACTGTATGTAATTTCACGGCGTGTTAATTTTGAATGATTTTCTTGGTTCTAATTTGTGCAAATATGCATGTCTATTCACAAGACAATGCAAACTTGTTTATATCATGACGACCTGAGAATATATACATGTACAAGTTTAGGGAATCCTGCCTTTAAGGGGAGGGGTTGAAAAACTGCCGTTATATTATTCAATTTTAAAGAATTGGCGTGCATTTTCATATAAATTAGCATTGTCAGGTTCTAATAAAACTAATGCGGGTGCTGAATCATAGCTAAATTCATATTTCACTTTAAAATTGGCGTTTTATGGGCATAATTTTATAGATTCTGTATACCATACAAGCGTCTAAATAACTCATTTTACACAAAATTCGTATTACATAGAAGCTTTTTTGGTTTACGACGATAAAACCAACTTTAAATTCCTCTTTACAACTTTTTAAACAATTGTTCCTAACCAATTTAGTAGCAAAAAACACACAGCTATCCACAAAGGCACGAGAGTTTGTTTACATCAAAGTTACACATGTGCTTGAAAATCATGTCCGAGCCCTTTCACCCCCCTGCCTAAACAACTGGCATCAAAAATTCAAGTGACTTCGTATTTTTACAAAGGTGGGAAAATCAGGCATTTTACACGTTGTTTTTTATCTCATAAAAAAGTACAGTCCGTTTCTCTGGCGGAAAACTCCTAAAAACGAAAGGGAATTCGGGAATTATTTTCACTCAGCCATGTTTTGATGTGAACCTTCGAAAAAATAGTGTTGTGATACCTGTACGTACAGGCAGATTTTGTCATTGTTGTACAAGAAATCAAAATTAGAATAAAACTCTCTTTTCAAATTTTCTACAATATTGACAAATAATATTGGTCGCTACAAAACACTAGAAAAATGAATGCCAAAAATGATTAAACGTAACACGCAAAATTTCGAGGTGTTTTGAAAATTTTTGAACGTTTTGTTACCCTTAAAGTATTGTGTACAAAATTGAAAAAAATATTATCTTTCATCTTTACATTTTAAATATGATATTATTGTATATTAATATATTATAAATATTCTTATGTCCATTTACATCGTAATTAACAAACAAACATTACGGTGAAAAACACGATTAATGAAAAATATCAATACCAAACAAGTCGAAAAATAAATAAGATATAAACCATCAATCATCCTCTATAATAAATCAACAATTTAAAGTTGAAACCAATCAACCAACACAAATAATAAGCTTTCCTTCATTATATCTTTAACGTGTCCGTGAATATTTACCAATATCAGCCGCTTCATTTTAACTGTGTGTGTGTGTGTATATATATATATATATATATATATATATATATATATATATATATATATATATATATATATATATATATATATATATATATATATATATATATATATGAAACACATTTTTCACATCATGAAGTAAACATTCAAATTAAAAAAAATAATGGAAATAAATCCTTCTCACGACTCAGCAGCTGAGACCGAAAAGCCATCTTGCTAAATGCTTGATATAGTACAGGACGAGTATTCCGCCAATTTCTTACGAGTTATTTCTTAATTCCTGCCGAACTTCTTTTGAGTATCATTGTTTACTTCTGACATGTTACTGGCCGTGCATCAGTAGCTGAAACTTAGATATTGAAAAAATATAAGTTTCTTTTCGATGTTATGTAAATCATAAAAGAAAGATACCATACACTACATAATTCTTATCGATTCAATTTGTTTTTAATTTTAACTTTTTTTAAATTCAAAGTTTTTAAATTTTCCTAAACCTCAAAACTAGAGATACTGTGAGCAAGCTCACAAATAATATCCCCTCCCCCCTCCTCGTTAAGAAAAAATCATAACTCAAGTATTTTTCAATTTAAGAAAATGATGGATGCCATCTTATTAACCATGCAATTCTATCTATGACAACTGCTCTTTTTATTTAATTGTTAATGCTAATATAAGTACACAAATCAATTTGTATTCTTTAAATTTCATTTTATTTCAACTTAACTGTTAATGCATGAAGACATTTGCATCATTACGATAACAAACATGACTGGAACGGTTATCAAACTGTTAAGCAGCCATTCGATGTTTTAAATTTTGGTGCACAGAGCGCAGTTATTTTCCGAATAGGTTTTTCCTTTTTTTTTCAAAAAAGATAAAGTACATCGAGACGGGCCATTTCAGAGGGGCGGACGGAGAAGATAATCTAACAACTAAATTTATGTGGCCTGACAAACCTAAGCTATGCGTAAAATTTTACCTTTTAATCATTTCCATTAATACAAGACATGAGACAAACAGGAATTAAACCTTTTTTAAACAACGGCCTTGAACTTGCCGAAATGACCTTGGGTCAAGTTCATAACACACCTTTGGGTCATAAGCAATCTCGGTGTGAAGTAATGACTTCTAATGTTTCTACATAAAAAGATATAAACAGGACACAAATTTTGCACTTTTCCTATCAGTGACCTTGATATTGCCTTGATAATGCCAAAATGACCTTGGGTCAATGTCATGACACACCCTATGATAATAAGCAATCTTTGTGTGAAGTACTTAGAACTTCCAATATAATGTTTCTCCATAAGAAAGACATGGACCGGACACGAATTTTGCACAGACAGACGGACGGACGAAGTTTAGGGGTGGAGGTATAGAAAATTTTATTACTGAACTCCGTAGAAAGAAGCAGTTTGATTGGTCCAGACGTTGGTCCACACTAGCTGCACCAGCCAGCGCACAGGAAGGATATCTGAGAACCGTCAGCTGATCTGATGAAGTCTTTCATTTCAGCCTTATAATCGAAAGTTAATCCAAATGTTATCTGAAATCGGTATTGATTTACTGGATATCAATCATCGAATAACATATTTTACAAGACTTACATCATAAATGTTTTCTATAAAATCTAAGATAGTCACTGATGATGATATAATCAAATATACGTATGCTACATGAAATCCTGCGCAAGCGCGGGAATTAACACTACACATAAATATAGTAAACTGCTTAATATGATAAACCAGATTGTTTTAGAATCATTTTTAGACGGTGGCTATAAATAGCCACGGTCTATTGCTATCGTCCTGACCGGAAGAGTATTTCTCACAGGGACCCTAGCGGATAAGGAACGATAACTCTGTTAGGTATGCAGTGTTAATGCAATGTTACAGACAACGTTTTTTCTATGTGTCGATTTCAGTATGAGAACTAATTTTAATCTTATCAGATATTTTAAGCATTATAGCTGCTAATTATTTTGTACATGTGTTTAAATAATTTATGAAATTGTGTTTTATTTTAAATTGGCCGTTACCCTGTCTGCTTACGCGGTATCGATAATTTATGCACCAACTGCCAGTTGTGAAGTTAAACTCTGTATCAGGGCTGCATAAACTATATCACTGCGATAATTTGCTAAGAGATCTCACAATAACCGCTTCTTGTTTTTTATGATGTAAACAATTGTCAGAAACACACTATTTAAACAGGTTTGCCATTTCATATTTCAGCAATTTTTCAACGCATTAATTTTAGTTGAGGCAGAATATTTATTTTGTTGTAGCTTATTCCAAAGAATTCACAACAGATACTGACAATGAATATTACATAAATAACATTTTATTGAACTTCAACCGATCAATGGCACACTTTCTTCTACAAGTGTGCATGTGTTTTCAAACATACAAAAAAACTTGAAATGTGTTTTGGACTGACCTGTGATTTACATGAACCTTATTTTGTAACCCCCTCAGTCTGTAGGAACATTAATTTTATTACAGGTACCTCAATAATCATCAGACAATATTTACTACTGAATTTGACGCTTTACTTGCTGCTGACTTTCTCTCAAACACGCTAATCGATCGACTGCGGATTGTAAAATTCACGTGCAAATCGAGTCGCCATTTTACAATTTTACATATATAAACAAACCACATTTTACGATGTTTCTAAGATTTTCAGTTCAGATTTTTTGTAAGCAAATAAGGGATTGAAGACATATGTTATGGATTTCACGGCGTGTCACGGCGTGTCAGCTCGTGTATCTCTAAATAATTTGCAGCAAACGCTACCTTTTTTGTGAGAAAAAACTATCGGTTCAACTCATGCAATATTCCATATACATTTATTGTGCATTGTGAACGGTAATGTAAGATCACTAAACAGTTTCTGACGAATTTTTTCACAGTAAACTGAATAACGCAATTTGAAGAGTGAAGTACAATCTCATTCTGTGACTTTAATCCATATGCGCCCGTCGACGTCTCTGCTATTATAGAACCTTTTCTTTAAATTTGGGGGGATTTTTTCACTAACAGATAACATTATTACACATGTACGTAAATATCGCCCCGTTTGTTCTCAAATAATTTTTCTCTCGCGAGTACAACTCTATTATGAGCTTTCTTCGACATTTGTTTCCATAATAGGCAGGCCTAATATATAAATGCGTCAGTTTGTTGCGACTCGTAATCGAAATACACGACGGTTAGAAAGTGTCATCACTCAACGAAATGCTACATCAGCCATAGCGTATACATCCATGCTATATTTGCGATAAAAAATGAAACATGTAGGCAAAAAATGTGCTTCATAGATGACTGTAGTTTTCTGCTGAGCTACAGAACTATAGCTTTCCGGAAATATTGCTGGGATTTGCGAACCCTAGATATAGTGTATATGGTACATGCAAAGAATAAAATGAAATTTATATACACAGCTGTACGGTCAGAAAAACATGCGTTCAACTTGTATTTTGTTTGTTTAGTTTTTTTGAAAACTAATTTTGAATAATTAATCAATATTTGTTTTAAGTTTACTAGAAGAGTTTAATGTAGCAAGTGAATTATGCGTGTTAAAGTGTACTGAGAAGCGATAAGATATACATGTGACTTTCCCAAATCCATTCAAATGATTTGAATGAATCTATAGCTAAATACAATTAATGATTAATGAAACTGCCGCGACTGAATATTGTATGATATTTTTTTTTCAAATTATTCACTTTCGCTGTGAGCAAATGAGAAGCGATAAAATATACATGTGACTTTCCCAATCCATTCAAATGATTTGAATGAATCTATAGCTAAATACAATTAATGATTAATGAAACTGCCGCGACTGAATATTGTATGATATTTTTTTTCAATTTTTTATTCACTTTCGCTGTGAGCAAATGGATCCACTAAAGTCGAAGATAAAATATTGATTGACTCTTCTGTTTCATGATGACGTGCATTCTAAAAGAAATACCAGTTTTAGCAAACAGGTTCTTGTAAACCATGCTGTTTTCTTTACACCTAAATGTATCAACTGACTATGAAGACATAAAGCAAGTTGATGGTCCACAAGACTGCAACTTTTTCCCCGTGAAGAAATTGACGGAAAATGCTGTCGAGAGGGACAATAAACATACTACATGTCTACCAAATAATTAGTAAAAACCTGATAAGTATTTTATTCATTTATCATATCCAATCCACACTTTTCAAAAGTTGTTCCCCTTAACGGGGTCAACCCAAAGGTCAAAAGGGGAGAAAACCCAAAATCCCCTTCTTTATACAATCAAATATTTGGGCGTACTGTGATGAAATCGCTTTGGATTTGATTTATTCAATCAATATGTGGTGGCAACCCACATATTTAATAAGTCATTCTGGGGCAATCAAAATACAAACATGTAGTACATGTATTAATGAAAACGGAGTTTTAATGTCAACTGATATAGATACAAACATATAGATACAAACGTCTATACTACAAAGGCTACTGCGATAAATCTTGGGTTTTCCCCAAAAGATGACGATAAAGAGAGACAACATTTGTAAAGTGTGGATTGTGATCACAACTACAATTTCCACAGAATTGTCCATGTAGGAAACTCACGACCAGTTGTGCGAGTAAGCGTTAAGTATTAGTACATGTATGGGACACTGGCTTTGGATTTTCGACAACAATAATTATCATACATGTAATATGCCACTTTCAAACGGCGCCACCGTCTAACAGTACTATCAGTACTTTGATTGTATATAATATGTCCGATGGGGTTTTTTTTTCGTTGCCTTCTTAACCTAAACGTTGAAATTGAAATTGAAATGCAGAATATCGTGAGTCTAAAGGAGTGGGGAGTGAATTGAAATTGTTTATCAATACATGTGCGTGGCCTTAAGGAAGGAGTCTTCTCTGGTTTTCGACTTGTCAAAAGTAAATTTGATTAAATGTTTATTAAATCAAGATTAAAGGAAATCAAAATATCACATTCTTCTTTCTTTTACTATAGTACAACTTGGCATAAAAATAGTAATCAAAGTTTGTAATGTGAGAAGGACTACCTTTTTGGCGGAACATTGGCGTAGGAAAATATAACATGTTTTTTTTTTTTTTGGGGGGGGGGGGGTTTGCATTTCAGAATTGCTGTAGATTGATGAGTGTATTTAGCATTTATGAAGCAATAAATTTTAATAAGGGATTTTTTTCAACTAATGTGAACTAATGATGAGATACTTGGGTTTCAGAATATGCTTTTGAACTATGATTTGCCTAACAAATTACATTATTATTAATGCGCTCATTCTTTAAGTAGATTTGTGTGACAAAATCACTTAAATAAGAACTTTTTGGGGAAAAAATAGGGGAATGGGGTCAAATTGGCTCATTTTCTTTAATTACTTTTTAAAGTTTTTATTTTTCAAAGCTGTCTGTCCAAGTTATCTGCTAACGATGCATAATCAATTCGTCCTACAATTTTCGTCTTTACGTGAATTGGTCAATCTGCATTATTGGTTACCTCATTCTGGTAAGTTCTATCTATTAAACATAAATACACGCGTTAAAGGATTTTTATCACGTTTCCAATTTTTTAATACATTAAACTTTGAGTACTAAAACCGTCATCCCTCAAATTTTTTCTATTTAAAAAAATAATAGTTTGGAAGTTTCAGCTTGTCAAAGTTCAAATTTCGCAATATGCATATTTTAAAACCAGCCATTGTCCGTGCAATTGCTGTGACGTAATAGGTGTCAATTCAGTTCAAGCGAAAAGGTGAGGAAACACTTGTTGTGTTTGCATTGGCTAAAGAATTGGCTATATAATTTTATTTATTTCACATTTGTTATATCTTAACTTTTATGCACATCTTAATAAGTTCCCGTAAATTTATTCACTAGCTACGTAATCACTTAATATTATTTCATTGCAATGATAGATTTTGATACAAATTACCCCTGTCTACCACCTTACTTTCATTTTTGCTATTTCGGGTTTGTTTATCGAAAATAAAAGTAGGTTTTTAATTTCACAATAATTATTTATCAATTAAATTTAATCCAAACTTACGGACATCATCACAAAGGTGTTGAAATACCAAAGGTGTAAGTAAATACTCTGGTGCAGGCATTCTGTAGTTTATTTACAAAAATGTCCTATATAATAGATATATATTAACAGAATACTCTCGATCTTACGTTAGGGTCTACAATCAACCCAGTCCCTCTGGTGTCAATGACTGCGTGTCCGAAATGAGGACAGGGATCAAGACGGTACGGTCCGTTACAATCATCGGATTCTCCATACTTAATTGTGGGCGATCCCGTTACGGACGTGAAAGTGTAGTCTCCTCCAACAACTTCCATGTCCTGCAATACAACAAATAAGCTGTATATGTGTATTTAATGCAATTATACCCAAATTTGTTACACAAGTAACAATATATGAAACTACAGTGAATTTAGTTAATTTGCATACTATATTGAAATATATACATTCATTTTAGACCGAAATATTTGGAAATGTTATTCGTCATGTAAACAAGCTAGGTTGTGCTTTAACCAGTATTTAGTTTTGAAATTCACCTATGACATAAAACAGGATTTCCGCAGAGTTTACAATAACGGCAAATGTCTTCAATTTCATTTCACCATGATATATTCACATAACAAGTTGTACTTTAAAAAAAACGTGCCCGCAAGTGTGTATGTGCGACTATTTCGTGCAAAAAAACAAGCATAAAATCAATTCAATATTCAATATAAAGAAATGGTACCAGATTTTTCAGTTTTATTTTCTTTTAGATAAATTTTTAAAAGTTTTTTTTTTCATCTTATTCTTTAAAAAGTCCTGCATTGTTTCTAAAAGGATTCTTCATCTATAATTCATACGAATAAACATATTCTAAATATTTAGCTGAGTTTTGAAAAAAGAATATTGTTTAAAGCAATGAAGAGTTAGCAAATAATCAACAAATATGTTTAACGCATGGGTGCATATTATTCCATTTATAAACTCAGCATTATTTACCTAAAAATACACCAGGAAAATATCTGAACATTGAATGACGTCAAAATACCTGTAATGTTATTTTTTTTTTAAACAGTCAAAGTCTTACGATAATTCGATATGTATTAATTTAAATTTAGACTATTAATAGAATTTTAAGAAGTTAAAATGTTTAGACAACCTCTATCTGTATTTTGATTTTGGTAAACTCCACTCGTTTTAAAGGAGGTTTCATACTGGACTGGCATGCTATAGAAGTATTTATCAAGTTTGAGCTGTCGTGTTGAAAGAAGCTATAGTCATGACCATGTACTTTGATATATCAAAATTAAAAAGAATTGGTTTTATATTAATTAAAGTTTAAGTATATTTAAAAGAGGTGAAAATTGATTAAAAAATATAAATATAGATGACGTTGTTAAACTTGACCTTTGACTTTTTGATATGACCTTGAAATTTGGTGGGAAAAAATCCTAAATACTGGTAGTGGCTGAGTTCAAATTTTAGGTATTTGCTATGAAATAACAGACGTTACACATTTTAGCTCACCGAGACGAAGTCGGGGGAGCTAATGCAATACCCCCAGCGTCGGCGTCTTGTGTTTTTAGTGTTTTGAAGCAGGTTCTGTATCAAATTATTACTTGTCCTATCTCAACTACACTTGCATGGATGATGTATCTGGACCTACTTATTTCACCAAACTTGCGTAAATGGTTCTTCTCATGATATTTATGCACATGACAGAATTGAATGCTGAATCTGATCACGAGGCATTGTGTGTTGGATGAGGTTAAGGCTTTTGGAGCTGGTTAAAGTTTTTGGAGCAGGTGCCCTTTGATGACCATATCTCAGTTTAATTCAATTCTACTGGTTCAAATTCACCATACTTGCATGGATTGTGTGTCTTATGATACTTATGAATTCAACAGGCTTGAATGTTGAAAATGATCCATATGTTTTTAATGCAGGTTGAGGTTAAGGTTTTTGGGGCTGGTAAAATTTGTTTAAAGCAGGTGCCTTTTGATGACTGCACCTAAGTAATAACTGGCCCTAACTTCACCAAACTCATTCATTTGATAGTACTTCTCGTGATACTGATTCACTACACATCCTTGGATTCTGAATCTGAGCTATAGATTTTGGATGTTCGATCAGGTTAGGGTTTTCAGAACTGGTTTAAGTTTTTGAAGCATGTTCCCGTTGATAGACAAATTTTAGCTATCATTGGTCCAATCTTTACCAAATTTAGATTTATGATAAAGCTTTTGATATGAAGGCACTCCACAGGTTATGATACTGAATTTTAGCCATAGGTTTTGAATGTTGGAGGAGATTAAAGTTTTTGAAGCTAGTCACTACTATATAACAGTTTTATTTAAACTTGCATAGTTGATATAACTATGTGAATGAACTTATTAGCTTCAGATCCTGGGAGGGATTTTGATTATCTTGATGCTTAGGCAGGTTAAAGCTTTTAGCAGAACTCAAATTCTGTTAGGGTCTTGGGAATGGTTAAAAAACGAATTAAATTTGTTCATACCTAGTCGGACTTTAAAGAGTTTTTATGATAACAATGTGTGTGTGTGTAAAAAGAGATACCCTCATATACATAGCTTTATCTTAGCCATCTTGATGCTGAGGCAGGTGTAAGTTTTTTTAGTCATCAAGTACAGGTTTGATTGTTGAAAAAAATATTGTCCAGTCTAACTTTCATGGTTAATTTAACTTTGGATATAAGACATAGTGCTAGACCCAGATAGAGTGCCTAATGTTATCACTGATGCTAAGTAATAAATCTTGTCCTAGTGGCTACACCACTCCAACCTGCATGAAGGATGTAATTGTTGCTATACAATTTCATAATTCCTATTCCCATTATATTAAATCATATATGATAATGTATCATATGTTATGATATCGTAAAATATCAAATGATATATAATGATATTGTATCATTTTGTAGATCATTCGAAGCTAGTGTAAGGAATTGTAATAAACGAATTCTCTGAATTTTAAGTTAAACACAATATATTTACTGTATATGTTTTTCATTTATAAAGTACCATTATTTGTTAATCAATCAAAATTGATTTTCAGGGAATTGCAATAAAAAAAATTCTCTAAACTTTAAGTAAAACAAAATGTTTCTTCATTAGATATGAATTTTAAATGTACCAGTCAGTCTATAAATTAATCAAAATAAAAAACAAATGATTCAGATGACTGAAATAAAATGATATCAGAATTTTAAATTAAAAAGCAATCTTTCCTGTTTATTTGAGGACTGAAAGCGATTTAGATTAAAAAAGATTTCCAGAAAGTGACCATTTTACATGTTTTTCTTAGATTTTGTGATTTCATACATAATAATAAAAGCTTGATATTAATATACTTAAAAAGAAATAAAGTCAAGTTTATACGTACAGAATCCCACTGACAACTAATGAATAAGTATTTGCTCAGGAAAGTAAATATATGATTGAAAATCTGGCAAATGTACCAATAACGATACATTTTCATTTAACTGAAATATTTCAATTGCAAACATTTTATATCTAAGATTTTGAAACTTCTTTCCCTTCACCAAAATGAATTTGTACATGAGATAATGAAGCATAACATAATTATAGAAGGTCTTTTAGCTTCGAGCTTATTGCTAGGTCTAGCAATTAATATGTTCTCTTTGAATATGGCCAAAATGTCATTTATAAGAGCCTTTTTCATGGGCCCAATATCAATACAATATTAGCAATACGTACACAACCATACTATGCTATATAAAATTTAATAGGGCCTGTTTGAGAGGGTAACAATTCTTCCAAAAAGGCACTATTTTTTATTATACTGAATGTCTTAATTATAACGAAAACTTCACTGTTTTTATAGGAATGACGTGAATATTACGGCGAACCGTACGTGCATACTTTGCGCCCATTTAACAATTCGTTTTGTTACGCGTTGCCAAGTATGTTGCTAACTCTGGGGTAACGGATAATAAACTGTGTCTTAACTAATCAGATTTCAGTATTTAACATAAAAATATACTAAAATATGATATCAAATGGCACTATATGATTGCCCCCGTGAGAAAAGTTTATATATGGCCATTATTCTTATTAACTAATGGTGAAGATCAATGGGCGAAATCCGACCAAAAATCTACACAATAAGATATTTTAAAACGTTAGCGAATCAATTTTTAAATGAATTTTAAACATTTTTTTTTAAAATTGCATTTGTAAAATGTAGATACCGATATGATCAAAATTTCATAATTAGAATGCCTGTTGGTCTGTTTGTATGATAAAGCGTGTTTTAACAATTATGCTTTCGAAGGTTGAAATTCCATTGTGTAGGCACTCACTGGTTTATTATGACTTCAGATCTCAATAAAATGATTTAAATATGGAATTTGTATTATGGTTTTATTTTAATTATCCTCTTTTAAGTTAATCTCATCAAGAACAGAGATCATCTGTTTAAAGAAAAAGAACAATGTTTAACTTTTAAAGCGTACAAAAATAGACTTTTTCTTTTACCTAATAATATATAGTCAAAATATATTTAAAAATTTAGGATAATGTATTATGCAATATTAGGTCTTAAATATAAACGAATTTGTATATAATGCATTATTCAAAAGCCTGCAATCTGTGGGGGTTTTTCTTCAAAGAATAAATAACTTTATGCAAAATTGACAAAGAGTAAAAATATAGAATGTTTTGTTTATTTTATTCATCTATATCAGTATCAAAATATTTTATAAACTTCACATGATCACTTATATCTGTTATCATGATTTTAACAAACAAGGAACTATTCGCTTGAATGACTCTTTTTTGTTTTCAATTTTTTCGTAAGTTTTGATCAATTCTTGAGTTTTTTAATCAACAAGACGAACTTTTAAGGTATAATTTCCATAAAACAATAACAATAACTTTTATCAAGAGGCTACCGTAAAGTAAATGTTTTCTTATGAAAACTAGAATGTTGGCAACGATGTAAAGAAAACTTTAAACATTGCTCGACTCTTTTAAATTTCATTACAATTTATGACAAAAAAAAATTTAATTAAGAAAACTACAACCGGACAGAAAGGATTGAAAAGGGTCATATAAATTCAAGCTGTTAAGTATGCCGGTCTTTTAAACTTGATAAATAAACAACTATTTCCATTTCTGCCACTTACTAATAGTCATAAAACAATTATCAAATTAAGAAACAACCAAATATATGAAGTTAATTAAATTTACATGGAAATATTTTGCACATTAGCGGAATTAGAATTTTGAGGGGGGGGGGGGGATACCAAAAAATCAGTGCTCGAGAAAATTCAAACATCAGTTGAAATAATGATGAATAAATGACTACTGTTGCATACTAGTAGTTGAGGTCAATATATCTACATGTACTTGCCTATGTATAACAGAGTCATATTTTCATTGCATATTTAATGATCGCTACCTTCATAACACGCATGAATCATCAAGGAACGCATTTGATTGTTTATATTTACATCTCTCTTTTAACAAAATGATAAATTGATTGTAAAAAGTGAGTAAAATTCATTAAATTACTGTTCATGTACATCAGTACTTTTGCTGAAAGAAACAGCAAAATCGTCTCCTGTGTGAAATTCCATCTATTTATCATTATGATTATTTTATGAATTAACTATAAATTTCGGTATGAAATAGAGGGAAGTAGATGTAAATATATCATAATACAAATACCCCATCGTGAGCTTCTGTTGTCGAGGACCCAGTAGTAGTCGATACTTCCATTGGCGTCGCTGTCGTAAATAATATTGAAGATGTGACACGACTGAAAAGCTCTGTTATATAATAACGACAAGCAGCTTGGTTCCTGAGCACACTTCACACAACACTCAGAAAAATGGGAAAGAAACCCGGACCATATTGCCATGGAGAGCTCAATAAGGCCTGGCCTTGAGGCAGTCTTCTTTAAAGAAAGTATATCTGGAAAGACGCGATATAATTTTTTTTCTTGTTAAAAAAGCTTCGTTTGAAACTTTTAATCAAATGCAGAAAAAAATCCATGTTCGTATCTAGTATCTTTCAAAATATAGGTGTGTCGATCTTTTTGATTTGGGTTGCATACTTTGATAGCTTTATAGTAAAGAATATAATTTTAAAGTGATTTATAAAAAAAAAGAGAGAGAGAGAGAGAGAATCAATGACGCATTGAAAATAAGTAAAATTGGATCGGCAATTTTTAAAAAACATTTTTGCAGCTACTAGCATCAAAATCCGATAAGTAGTGTGACCTCTTTATGATAATCATAAACGTGTTGTAGTGTGCCTCACTAATTTTATGAGGAACTGACGATAGAAATTATATGCATTTTTAGCGGCAAAAAACAGATCACTTGTAAAATCGAATGCAGAATTGAAAAATGAAGACACATAAAAAATGTATTATTACATAACATGGAAATTTCGTTCAAAGCGTTTTTTATTATTGTCCTATAGTTAACCATCCGGTTTTTTTTTAACAAGACAATGTGTTAAATAACTTGAGAATTGACATATTGATACACATAAAAA
Organism: Magallana gigas; assembly: GCF_963853765.1. NCBI lineage: Eukaryota > Metazoa > Mollusca > Bivalvia > Ostreida > Ostreidae > Magallana > Magallana gigas. The sequence goes on from NC_088860.1 coordinate 31,596,524, forward strand.
TAAACTTGAAGGACAAATGAAATGTTTAAGCGCTAAGTAATCAATTTCTGGTCAAAATCAACCATATAACAAATGAACTATTTTAGAGTGTTTGGTTGTTTAATAATGTATCAATTCATTTTTTGAGGCCAAAACATTTTACTAAAATGCCTATGTTGTAAAAAGTTACTTACGCAATGATTTGGATACAAGCACTTTAAAAAAAAATCTTAAGTCCAAAAAGTACTCTACTGTGTACCCTACCAAATCACCACCTCAACCTCAGTATAATCTACCTTATAAATGCCTAAACAACCTCAACCTCAGTATAATCTACCTTGTAAGAGCCTAAACCACCTCAACCTCAGTATAATCTACCTTGTAAATGCCTAAACCACCTCAACCTCAGTATAATCTACCTTGTAAAAGCCTAAACGTATACTTTTTACACATTTCATCAAATGAGAACACCGAAAAAATAACAATGCCAAAAGTTACCGTATCTTCCGAGAGTAATGGCAGAGGAAAGAAGACACAAAAAGGAAATAATCTTAATCCGTGACATTATTCTGGAACGAAGAAGCTAAACTGAGCAGATTTCGTTAACTTGGCTGTTCTCTGGATACAATGTTAAAGTCAGAGGTATTCACAGATACAAATAGATATTTAAAGTTATTGACGTTAAATCAATATTTTGAACATCAGTAACTGTAATGAAATAACTATGCTGATAAACCAATCAGAACATAAAATGAAAATAATGTGTTTACTCACAGTATGTAATGTGGAATCAATCGATTTTGTGATGGCTCAATTTCGTGGAATTCGTACGTACATCTCATCCATGAATTAATAAATTAGGGCTTTAAAGTTATTTTTTCTTTTGTAGGTATCAGATAATACAGGAAATTACGTCCCCTTAAACCTGTAAAATTTAAGCAATCCACGAAAATTGGCCCCCATGAACTTGATTCATGATTAATGATTCCGCGGTATTTCCCCTTGTATTTGCACTAGAATTCTGGGACGTTTAATTCCAATGACATTCCAAAGCTGAACACGGCGAATGAGCACAAGTAAACGTATTTACCCGTTTTGAATAGATTTATTATATTGTAAGTTTATAAAATTAATAAAACGTTTCAATTTACATAACCATGGCCAATTTGGAGTGTACTAATGAATACAATTCGTGAAAATCATATCTATTCGTTAATATTATAGTGTTTTCTCGACAAAGTTTCGGGCATTATATTTTTAGTCGCAGAAGCGAACTAAGTAACATGTTTTATGGTTGTTCCTTATATAATTATTATCCCTGACAAAGAACGCATATAATGGCTTTCTAGCGACGATACACAAATACTTAATGCAATTAAACTTCAGTTTACATTAATGAATTAGGACATTTTCCCTAAAACTAAAAATTGCCTCCATCACAGTAGCTGCTTACCTATTTGTCATTTCAACACGTGTGATATTATGTCCGTAATCTATAACTGAATTTTATTAAATACGTACTTATCGTAAAAATTAATTAAAACCCTATTTTCATTTTCGATAAACCAATCCGAAATGTGCAGGGCACTCTTTGGCGGATCTAAATGAGAAGAAGTTTACATCAAATTATATACTTGCAATGAAATAATATTGAATGATTACGTATATAGTGAATATATTTACTGAGAACTTTCACAGAGTATGCATTAGAATTAAGATTTGACAAATGTTGATTAAATAAAATAAGACAATACGTTTCTTGAGTGCCAGATCTTAGTTTTGATGTATAGAACTCATTCAAAGAACGGCATCATCTGGCGTGTTCAGCAGAGCGGGTGCTCGCGGGCGCTAGCCAAAATTCCTTCAGTTATACATACATGCAACACAAATTTTGGCACACACGCAAATACTTTGGATCTGATTTAAAATGTGCAAAAAAATATGTATAAATTATCGTTTTTATACCAAAACAGATTGTAAACGATAAACAGGTTGTGTTTTTTGTCTTTATGGATGAATGATGTAAGCCTAATACGGGGAAGTTGAATGGGGTAGGGGTAAAAAGGGGTCTTTTTCCAGTCAGCTGGAAGATATGAATTACGACCACGTACATATATTACTATACATGTACCGGGTATATCATCCATTTCAGTTTAGATTTTTCATTCCTGTCTGCTACTCTAACTATTCAGCTTGGGAGTAAAGATTTTTTTTCAGTATTAGGGAAAAGATTAAGAAAACTATTAATCAACAATTCGGACACGTCTCTATATGCAGAACTGTAAAAAAAAAGGTATGGTTCAACATATTAAGGCATTGTATCATATTGTGTGTTAAAAGATAATTCCTGCGCTTGCGCGGATATCATCTATCTATATATAAATTAAGACATTTGCCAATAAACTACGAAACGCCTGCACCAGAGTAACTGCTTATATCTGTCGTATTTCAATTGTGTGATATGATGTCCGTAAGCTTCATTGAATTTCACCTGATAAATAGTTATTAAGACATAAATTAAAGGTGGTGGACACTTTTTGGCAGTCCAGACAGTGGGAGATTGCATCAAAATACATGCTTGCAGTGAAATGACTATTGAATGGTTACGTAAAGAGTGAATATATTTACTAGAATCTTATTTAGGGTACGTGTATACATTAAAGTTAAGATTCGACAAATGTTGAGTAAAAAAAAATAGTCAATTCGTTTCTTGAATGTGCGATTTTAGTTTTGATGGATAGACGTTTGCGAAGCACGACCTCTGGTGAGAAAATCGGATATAGCTTCATTTCCAGAACGGGGTAACGAAGGACGGGGGATGATAAGACGAGTTTCACATCATCGCAGTCTAATACCTTGGATCGGCAATCTTTGGTTCATTTTAAAAAACAACTTCAATGGATTAATTTGATACAATTTTAGTTTTGATGGAAAGAACTTTCCAGAACGGAGATGCCGAGAAACGCGGTTCGACTAACTTTGGTTTAAGATACGCAAATAAATATGCAACACCACAGATTGGTAGTAAATTCTAAACAATGAACATATTGTGTTCTACGTCTATATTAGTTAATGATGTATACATAAAACGGGGAAGTTCAATGGGGTGGCATTTTTTTTCGAATCACTCTTTTATCTGAAATTCTAATTTGAAACAGTGACAAAAATTAAAATGAAATTTGACCCTAATGAACATTCAGAGTTCGACGCACTAAATACTGACTCACTGGTTTGAAACTGAGTAAAAAATATTGCTAATTTTTCCAGTCAGCTGCAACGAATAGAATTTAAAAAATGTATATGTCATCCATTTCAATATATATTTTTCTTTCCTGCCCAATCCTCTATATTTTTCACCCATGCTGTTTTTATTTTAATTTGAAAATCATGTTATTAGGAAAGTATTTGGGCACAGTGTGTACAAAAATGAACAAAAAATTTGGTTCTTCGTGTGAAGTATTGTATCATTTTATCGTGTAAAGTGTTAATTCCCGCGCTTGCGCGTGATATCATCTTGAAATATTTAAAAAGTGCTATATATTTGTCTAACCAAATGACTGTGGATATAAGAAAAAATTCTATCATCAATATTTAAAACAAGGTTTGCTTGAACTTGTAAATAGACTTAAGGCATAAAGATCAATAGTCCAGATATAATACTGTTTTATATATTGCATATTAATTGAAAAGCATGGCTGAATAACTAACAAAAGAGTAATATAAAATACATGTAGGCCTACTTAAACAATGAAATGCTTTCTTTGGTGATTCATTCAGGATATGAAGGTGGCGACGTTGCGGAAAAAATACATAACCCGCGTTAGGAAAAAAAGTTCTCCTATTAATACAAAAAAATGGGACTATCAGACATCTTACCTTGTGATTTATTCTCATAAAAATTAGCCTCTTTCGCAAATCAATAAGATTACACTAGAAATCCAAAGGTGAATATGGGATTTTTTGGTGTCAACAATGTTTTGACGTGAACCTTCGAGAAAAAAAAATTACTAAGATATATGTGAGACTTTTTAGCTCACCCAAACTTTGGCATTTTTTAGCATTTTACAATAATGTAGGGGGTCCATCGTCTCCCTTATCTTTGAAGTGTGCATCAAACGAATACCAGATCAGTGTAGGGACCTAGCTATTGGGCTATTATTTCCTGGTCTAAAATTTGGGCTGTAGGGGTACTATCAAGTGATTCCCAGGGTTTCGGGCTGTTTTCAGGGGCTTATATCTCACTTGAGTTTGATCACGAAAGCCTGGACACACTAAGATTTATTAGAGGGTCTCAAGAAGTAGAAAGATTGGCAATGATATCCTTTGTTTTTGAATTGAATCAAACAAATACCATCACAGGATAGGAGGACCTATATGGATACCATATCTCGCCTTCAGATAAAGCGTGTAGGGATACCACCAGGTTGTTCCACTGGGCTCAGACACATTTGTATTGCTTATGTCACACTATTTTTTTTTCACAAGAGCTTATTCTTATTGGGTTTTTAAGAAGACCCCTGATGTTTTATGCCAAGCATTAAAAGTCATCTTGGGGCCCATAAAAATGCCCATACATTTCACTCGATCGAACTTACCCACTATAAACCATTTGATAAGGAAATACGGGTAAAAGGTGGGTAATTATTATTTTCAAATGCCCTTTAAACGAATATCAGGTTAAAGTATATAGAACCCATAGAGCTATTATTTCCGTCCTGCGATTAGGCCTGTAGGGGTAGCATAATGTGGTTCTAAATAGTTTGAGCTCATTTCAGAGGTTTATATCTTCTTTGATTTGAATCACAATAACTAATAAGATTTTTTTTCAACAGCTTCAAATTACTGCGCTTAAGAAGTGGACCTTCAACTGTATTCAATATTCATAACAAGCATTAAAACTCATTTCAAACCCTTTAAGGGATCCTTTAAGGGATGACTTAAATGCTTATAATGAAACATCTGCATGAGTGAATGTGACTTCAAAACACCAACATTTAGAAGCCCTTGTGGTAAAAATCGTAGGAGAAGCTCTTGTGGAAAAAATCGTAGGAGATATAAGCCTTTAAAATTAGCCAAAGTCACTGGAACCTTCTACTAGTACCCTTTCAAGGATTATCATAGGGTGAGAAATGATAGTCATATAGCTCTCCTACCTTTCCTTGTAGGAGATGTATATCTTTTTCTTCCAACTCAAGCGAGATAGAAAAAAATGTCTAAAAAGAACCCTCAAAAGCCACTTATTGCCATCCCTACAGTCCAAATTTGAGACCGGAAAACATGGCTCTCCTACACAGCCCTGGTATCCGTTTGATGCACACTTCAAAGATAAGGGAGATAATGTGCCACCTTTCATCCCTATCAATGTGAAATGCTAAAAATGCCAAAGTTCGGATGAGCTAACTGAATCCTTATAAGGGTCGTAGGCTCCCTCTAGCTGTTGAGATTTTCTACTTAACATCAGTGTTTTCTAGTTGTTTTGATCAAACTCAAGTGAGATATAAACCCCTGAAATGAGCCCGAAACTCTGGGAATCACTTGCAATTGGTGGTACCCCTACAGCTCAAATTTGAGACCGGCAAATAGTAGCCCCATAGGTTCCTTACACTGTCCTGGTTTCCGTTTGATGAAACTTCAAAGATAAGGGGGATAATTGACCTCTTCTCCCCTATATCATTGTGAAATGGTTAAACGTTCGGATGAGCTAAATAGTTGCTCGTATATATCTTCGCGATATTTCTCGAAGGTTCACTTTAAAACATAGCTATCACAAAATAATCCAAAATTCACCTTTGGATGTATGTTGTTTTGGTGTGGATTTGCGACCGATGCAAATTTTTAAATGATAGTGAAATCACAATCTAAGATGTCCGATCTTCTCGTGTTTGTAATGATACGAGGACATTTTGAATTTTCGATGCATTTATTTCTGAAGGAAAGTTAACAGAATCGGGGATCAATTTTGAAGCATACTTACAGGCAAATACCAATATTCAATTGAATTTCATTAGACACAAACACATTGCTCCCTCCAGAGTTGTCAAAGCTCATGAAAATTATTCATGAATAAATCTTCTTGATATTAATTGAAATATGCCGATATAATAAAGTAAAATATATTTTTCTGATCGAGCACTCTCAGTACTTTCATGGTTTTCCTTGTTATCTGCTAGCTTCAGCCAGGTATTCATACCTTTACAATGCTACTGTACATAATGTAATTTTTTTATATCCATTTTGAAAATCGGTAGTTTGATGTGAAAATGTGCGTTTATGATGATTTTGGTTATATAACTCTTAATTTGGAATTTTACCTCTGTCTGCTAATGTAAAGCTTTATGTTTGTACCTAGAATAAATAAACCATTTGGATTAAAAGAACAAGTAGATTTCAACGTTTACAAAGGCGAAAATATGATGATAAATTCCAAAAATTATATTTAAAAATCACTTTGAAGAGCTGTAAATCATTTGAAAAACAGAGATTTGGTCTGCGATTTTAGCTTCTGAAAGAATAATAATTTCTTATGTGCTGTGTGTTCTGATGTGTTAAATAACTTGAGAATTGACAAATTGATACACATAGAAATAAACTTGAAGGACAAATGAAATGTTTAAGCGCTAAATAATCAATTTCTGGCCAAAATCAACCGTAGAACAAATGAAATATTTTAGAGTGTTTGGTTGTTTAATAATGTATCAATTCATTTTTGGGGCCAAAAACACTTCATTAAGGTGGAATAACACATCATCACAAAATGGCTGACCGCTGATCGAAACGACATTTCGTTTAATCAAAAGCATTTTATGGACTGAAACATGTAACTTACTCCATAGCCGAGTGGATAAAGTGTCGGACTTGTGATCCGTAAATCCAGGCTTCGAATCCCGCAGGAGCTTTTCTTGTTACTTACTGGAATATTTATTTAAGATACTCATTTTTATCCCCAAACTGCAAATTTTTCGCTTATTTGTCATTTGTACAGTTTGTTTATCATTATACCTTTCATTATTAAAATATTTCCTGTAATTTGAGTGACTTTTTCCAGGTGTGTTATTCCACCTTAAAATTCCTACGTTGTAAAAAGTTACTTACGCAATGATTTGGATACAAGCACTGTAAAAAAAAATCTTAAGTCCAAAAAAAACTCTACTGAGTACCCTACCAAATCACCACCTCAACCTCAGTATAATCTACCTTGTAAAAGCCTAAACCACCTCTACCTCAGTATAATCTACCTTGTAAAAGCCTAAACTTATACTAAAGGTTTGAGCTCAGTACATAACAACATAAGTTGATTGCTTTTAAAATACTTTTTATACATTTCATCAAATGAAAACACCGAAAAAAATAACAATGCCAAAAGTTACCGATTTATTCCGAGAGTAATGACAGAGGAAATAAGACACAAAAAGAAAGTAATCTTAATCCGTGACATAATTCTGAAACGAAGAAGCTAAACTGAGCAAATTTCATGAACTTGACTGTACTCTGGATACAATGTCATCTAAGTCAGAGGTATCCACAGATACAAATAGATGATTAAAGTTATTAAAGTTAAAGGGACATGGTCACGATTTTGGTCAAATTTTATTTTTCTGCAATTATTATTTAAAATGCTTTAGGAATGCATTTCTAATGATCAAATGAAATTTGGGTGCCAGTCGATGAGTTTTAAGCATGATACAAGGCTCAAAATTCTTCGTCATGTAAACAAGGCTAGTGCCCTGTTTTTGTTTACATAGGTTCAATATACCAGCAAAAAATATTTTTCAAGCTGATATTTGTCTATCTTCTTATTCGTTTTAAGCATAAATAAACAGTTCCTGACGATTAACACATTTATTTGAGGTCTAAAACTGGGATTCTCACTTCACCATTAAAAATGTAAACAAACGCTTTGATTACATAGCGAAGAATTGTAAGCTCTGTAACTCGCGTATAACTCAACAAATGACACTCAAATTTTGGTTGCCTATTAAAAATGCCGTACTAAAGCATTGTAACCATTAAAATTGGAAAAAAAAACAATTGATCAACATCGTGACCATGCCCCTTTAAATCAATATTTTGAACATCAGTCAATGTAATGAAATAACTATGCTGATAAACCAATCAGAACATCAGTTGAAAATAATGTATTTACTCACAGTATGTAATGTGGAATCATTCGATTTCGAGATGGCTCAATTTTCGTGGAATTCATGGGTACCTCTCATCCACGAATTTATAAATTAGGGCTTTAAAGTCATTTTTTGTAGGTATAAGATAATACGTCCCCTTGAACCTGTAAAATTTAAGCAATCCACGAAAATTGGCCCCCATGAACTTGATTCATGATTCCGCGGTATTTCCCCTTGTATTTGCACTAGAATTCTGGGACGTTTAATTTCAATGACACTCCAAAGCTGAGCACGGCGAATGAGCACAAGTAAACGTATTTACCCGTTTTGAATAAATTTGTTATATTGTAAGTTTATAAAATTAATAAAACGTTTCAATTTACATAACCATGGCCGATTTGGATTGTACTTATGAATACAATTCGTTAAAATCATATCTATTCGTTAATATTATAGTGTTTCCTCGACAAAGTTTCGGGCATTATATTTTTAGTCGCAGAAGCGAACTAAGTAACATGTTTTATGGTTGTTCCTTATATAATTATTATCCCTGACAAAGAACGCATATAATGACTTTCTAACGACGATACACAAATATTTAATGCAATTTAATATCAGTTTACATTAATGAATTAAGACATTTTGCCAATAAATTAAAAAAGCCTCAATCAGAGTAGCTGCTTACATATTGGATATTTTAACACGTGTGATATTATGTCCGTAATCTATAACTGAATTTTATTTGATACGTACTTATCGTAAAAATTAATTAAAACCCTAATTTCATTTTCTATAAACCAATCCGAAATGCGCAGGGCACCCTTTGGCGGATCTAAATGAGTAGAAGTTTACATCAAATTATATACTTGCAATGAAATAATATTGAATGATTACGTATAAAGTGAATATATTTACTGAGAACTTACACAGAGTATGCATTAGAATGAAGATTTGACAAATGTTGATTAAATAAGATAAGACAATTCGTTTCTTGAGTGTCAGATCTTAGTTTTAATGTATAGAACTCATTCAAAGAACGGCATCATCTGGCGTGTTCAGCAGAGCGGGTGCTCGCGGGCGCTAGCCAAAATTCCTTCAGATATATATACATGCAACACAAATGTTGGCGCACACGCAAATACTTTGGATCTGATTTAAAATGTGCAAAAAATATGTATATATTATCGCTTTTATACCAAAGCAGTTTCGATAAACAGGTTGTGTTTTTCGTCTTTATGGATAAATAATGTAAGCCTAATACGGGGAAGTTGAATGGGGTAGAGGTAAAAAAGGGTCTTTTTTCTAGTCAGCTGCAAGATATGAATTACGACCACGTACATATATTACTATACGTGTATTCATATTATCCATTTAAGTTTAAATTTTTCACCCCTGTCTGCTCCTCTAACTATTTAGCTTGGGAGTAAAAATTTTATTTCAGTATTTGGGAAAAGATTAAGAAAGCTATTAATCAACAATTCGGACACAGTCTATATATAAAGAAATTGGGGGGGGGGGGGGTATGGTTCAACATATTAAGGCATTGTATCATATTGTGTGTTAAAAGATAATTCCTGCGCTTGCGCGGTTATCATCTATCTATATATAAATTAAGACATTTGCCAATAAACTACGAAACGCCTGCACCAGAGTAACTGCTTATATCTGTCGTATTTCAATTGTGTGATATGATGTCCATAAGCTTCACTGAATTTCACCTGATAATAATTAGTAAGACATAAATTAAAAAAACCCACTTCCATTTTCGATAAACCTGTCCGAATTGGCATAAATGAGAGTAAGATGGTGGACACTCTTTGGCAGATCCAAGACAGTGGGAGTTTGCATCAAAATACATGCTTGCAGTGAAATAAGACTATTGAATGGTTACGTAAAGAATGAATATATTTACTAGAAACTTATTTAGGGTACGTGTATACATTAAAGTTAAGATTCGACAAATGTTGAGTGAAAAAAGATGCGCGATTTTAGTTTTGATGGATAGACGCTTGCGAAGCACGACCTCTGGTGAGAAAATCGGATAGAGCTTCATTTCCAGAACGGGGTAACCAAGGACGGGGGATGATAAGACGAGTTTCACATCATTGCAGGCTAATACCTTGGATCGGCAATCTTTGGTTCATTTTTTTTTCAAAAAACTTCAATGGATTAATTTGATACAATTTTAGTTTTGATGGAAAGAACTTTCCAAAAAGCGGTTCGACTAACTTTGGTTTAAGATGCGCAAATAAATATGCAACACCACAGATTGGTAGTAAATTCTAAACAATGAACATATTTTGTTCTACGTCTATATTAGTAAATGATGTATGCATAAAACGGGGAAATTGAATGGGGTGGCATTTTTTTTCGAAATTCTAATTTGAAACAGTGACAAAAATTAAAATGAAATTTGACCTAATGAACATTTAGAGAACGACGCACAAAATACCGACTCACTGGTTTGAAACTGAATGAAAAAATATTGCTATTTTTTCCAGTCAGCTGCAACGAATAGAATTAAAAAATGTATATGCCATCCATTTCAATTTATATTTTTCATCCCTGCCCACTCTTCTATATATTTTACCCATTCTGTTTTTATTTTAATTTGAAAATCATGTTAAGAATTCAATTAGGAAAGTATTTGGGCACAGTGTGTACAATAATGAACAAGAAATTTGGTTCTACATATTAAGTATCATCTTGAAATATTTAAAAAGTCCTATATAATTGTCTTACCAAATGACTGTGGATATAAGAAGCAAATTCTATCATCAATATTTAAAACAATGTTTGCTCTAACTTGTAAATAGACTTAAGGCATAATGATCGGTAGTCCAGATATAGTAACTCTGTTTTATATATTGCATATTAATTGAAATCAAATGCATGGCTGAATAACTAACAAAAGAGTAATATAAAATACATCTACATAAACAATGAAATGCTTTCTTTGTTGATTCATTCGGGATATGGATGTGGTGACATTGCGGAAAAAATACACAACCCGCGTTAGAGAAAAAAGTTCTATCAATACAAAAAATGGGACTATCAGACATCTTACATTGTGATTTATTCTCATAAGAATTAGCTTCTTTCACAAATCGATAAGATAACACCAGAAATCCAAATGTGAATATAAAATTATTTTGTGTCAGCAATGTTTTACGTGAACCTTCGAGAGAAAAAAATTACTAAGATATATGTGAGACATTTTAGCTCACCAAACTGGCTTTGGCATTTTTTTAGCATTTCACAATAATGTAGGGGGTCCATCGTCTCCCTTATCTTTGAAGTGTGCATCAAACGGATACCAGATCAGTGAAGGAACCTAGCTATTGGGCTATTATTTCCTGGTTTAAAATTTGGACTGTAGGGGTACTATCAAGTGATTCTCAGGGTTTCGGGTTGTTTTCAGGGGCTTATATCTCACTTGAGTTTGATCACGAACGCCTGGACCCACTGAGATTTATTAGAGGGCCTCAAGAAGTATTTATTGAGAAGATTGGCAATTAAATCCTTTGTTTTTGAATTGTATTAAATGAATATCGTGACAGGATACTAGTATGAGGACCTATAGGGATACCATATCTCGCCTCCAGATAAAGCGTGTAGGGATACCACCAGGTTGTTCCACTGGGCTTAGACACATTAAACGTATTGCTTATGTCGCCCTAGTTTTTTTCTATCACAAGAGCTTCTTCTTATTGGGTTTTTAAGAAGACTTATAATGTTTCATGCCAAGCATTAAAGTCATCTTGGGTCCATAAAAATGCCCATACAGTTCACTTGATCGAAATTAACCACTATAAACCGTTTAATAAGGAAATAGGGGTAAAAGGTGGGTAATTATTTCCATTTTTTTTTTCGAATGTCCTTTAAACGAAATACCAGGTTTAAGTATATAGAACCCATATAGCTATTATTTTCCGTCCTGAGATTAGGCTTGTAGGGGTAGCATTATGTGGTTCCAAACGGTTTGAGCTCATTTCAAAGGTTTATATCTTCTTTGATTTGAATCACAATAACTAATAAGATTTTTATCTCAATAGCTTCAAATTACTGCGCTTAAAAAGTGGACCTTCAAATGTATTCATGCAATATTCATAACAAAAATTAAAATCATTTGAAACCCTTTAAGGGGTCCGAGATGACTTATAATGAAACATCTGAATGTGACTTCAAAACACCAATATTAAGAATCCCTTGTGGTAAAAATCGTAGGAGATATAAACCTTTAAAATGAGCCCAAGCCCCTAGAACCCTCTGATAGTACCCCTTCTAGGCTTATCACAGGGTGAGAAATGATAGTCCTACAGCTCTTCTACCCTTCCTTGGCATTTGTTTGATGCACACTTCAAAGATAAGGGAGATAATGGACCTTGAGCCCTATATTTTTGAGAAATGCTAAAAAATGCAAAAGTTTGGGTGAACTAGCTGGACCCCTTTAGGAGTCGTATGCGCCCTCTAACGCTTATTTTGGATACTTCTTGATGACATCTACTTAATTCAAGTGTTTCCTTGTTTTTGTAATAAAACTCAAGCGAGATAGCTGAAAAGAGCCCGAACCCTTGGGGCCACTTATTGGCATGAATACAGTCCATATTTCAGACCGGGAAACAATAACTTTATATCTCTCCTACACAGCCCTGGTATCCGTTTGATGCACACTTGAAAGATAAGGGAGATAATGGGCCACCTTTCATCCCTATCAATGTGAATTGCTAAAAATGCCAAAGTTCGGATGAGCTAACTGAATCCTTATAAGGGTCATAGGCGCCCTCTAACGGTTGAGATTTTCTACTTAGCTTCAGTGTTTTCTAGTTGTTTTGATCAAATTCAAGTGAGATATAAACCCCTGAAATGAGCCCGAAACTCTGGGAATCACTTGCAATTGGTGGTACCCCTACAGCTCAAATTTGAGACCGGCAAATAGTAGCCCCATAGGTTCCTTACACTGTCCTGGTTTCCGTTTGATGAAACTTCAAAGATAAGGGAGATAATTGACCTCTTTCCCCATTTATCATTGTGAAATGGTAAAACGTTCGGATGAGCTAAATAGTCGCTTGTATATATCTTCGCGATATTTCTCGAAGGTTCACTTTAAAACATAACTATCGCAAAATAATCCAAAATTCACCTTTGGATGTATGTTGTTTTGGTGTGGATTTGCGACAGATGCAAATTTTTAAATGATAGTGAAATCACAATCTAAGATATCCGATCTTCCCGTGTTTGTAATGATACGAGGACATTTTTAATTTTCGATGCATTTATTTCTGGAGGAAAGTAAACAGAATCGGGGATCAGTTTTGAAGCATACTTACAAGCAAATACCGATGTTCAATTGAATTTCATTAGACACAAACACATTGCTGCCTCCAGAGTTGTCAAAGCTCATGAAAATTATTCATGAATAAATCTTCTTGATATTAATTGAAATATGCCGAAATAATAAAGTAAAAGATATTTTTCTGATCGAGCACTCTCAGTACTTTCATGGTTTTCCTTGTTATCTGCTAGCTTCAGCCAGGTATTCATACCTTTACAATGCTACTGTATATAATGTAATTTTTTATATCCATTTTGAAAATCGGTAGTTTGATGTGAAAATGTGCTTTTATGATGATTTTGGTTATATAACTCTTAATTTGGAATTTTACCTCTGTCTGCTAATGTAAAGCTTTATGTTTGTTCATAAATGAATAAACCATTTGGATTAAAAGTACAAGTAGATTTCAACGTTTACAAAGGCGAAAATGTGATGATAAATTCCAAAAATTATATTTAAAAAATCACTTTGAAGAGTTGTAGATCATTTGAAAAAGAGATTTGGTCTGTGATTTTAGCTTCTGAAAGAATAATGATTTCTTATGTGTTATGTGTTCTGATGTGTTAAATAACTTGAGAATTGACAAATTGATACACATAAAAATAAACTTGAAGGACAAATGAAATGTTTAGGCGCTACATAATCAATTTCTGGCCAAAATCAACCGTAGAACAAATGAAATATTTTAGAGTGTTTGGTTGTTTAATAATGTATCAATTCATTTTTTGGGCCAAAAACACTTTATTAAGGTGGAATAACACATCATCACAAAATGGCTGACCGCTGATCGAAACGACATTTCGTTTAATCAAAAGCATTTTATGGACTGAAACATGTAACTTACTCCATAGCCGAATGGATAAAGTGTCGGACTTGTGATCCATAAATCCAGAGTTCGAATCCCGCAGGAGCTTTTCTTTTTATTTACTGGAATATTTATTTTAGATACTCATTTTTATCCCCAAACTGCAAATTTTTCGCTTATTTGTTATTTGTACAGTTTGTTTATCATTATACCTTTCATAATTAAAAAATTTCCTTTCAATTTGAGTGACTTTTTACAGGTGTGTTATTCCACCTTAAAATTCCTACGTTATAAAAGTTACTTACGCAATGATTTGGATACAAGCACTGTAAAAAGTCTTAAGTCCAAAAAGAACTCTACTGAGTACCCTACCAAATCACCACCTCAACCTCAGTATAATCTACCTTGTAAAAGCCTAAACGTATACTTAAGGTTTGAGCTCAGTACATAATAACATAAGTTGATTGCTTAATACTTTTTACACATTTCATCAAATGAGAACACCGAAAAAAATAACAATGCCAAAAGTTACCGTTTCTTCCGGGAGTAATGGCAGAGGAAAGAAGACACAAAAAGAAAGTAATCTTAATCGGTGACATAATTCTGAAACGAAGAAGCTAAACTGAGCAAATTTCATGAACTTGACTGTACTCTGGATACAATGTCATCTAAATCAGAGGTATCCACAGATACAAATAGATGTTTAAAGTTATTAACGTTAAAGGGACATGGTCACGATTTTGGGCAAATTTTATTTTTCTGCATTTATTATTTACAATGCTTTAGCAATGCATTTCTAATGATCAAATGAAATTTGGGTGCCAGTCGATGAGTTTTAAGCATGAAACAAGGCTCACAATTCTTCGTCATGTAAACAAGGCTAGTGCACTGTTTTTGTTTACATAGGTTCAAAATACCAGCAAAAAATATTTTTCAAGCTGATTTGTCTATCTTCTTATTCGTTTTAAGCATAAATAAACAGTTCCTGACGATTAACACATTTATTTGAGGTCTAAAACTGGGATTTTCACTTCACCATTAAAAGTGTAAACAAACGCTTTGTTTACATAGCAAAGAATTGTAAGCTCTGTAACTCGCTTATAACTCAACAAATGACACTCAAATTTTGGTTGCCTATTAAAAATGCCGTACTAAAGCTTTGTAAACATTAAAATCGAAGAAAAAAAATGGATCAAAATCGTGACCATGCCCCTTTAAATCAATATTTTGAACATCAGTCACTGTAATGAAATAACTATGCTGATAAACCAATCAGAACATAAAATGAAAATAATGTATTTACTCACAGTATGTAATGTGGAATCATTCGATTTCGTGACGGCTCAATTTTCGTGGAATTCGTGGGTACCTCTCATCCACGAATTAATAAATTAGGGCTTTAAAGTCATTTTTTGTAGGTATATGATAATACGTCCCCTTGAACCTGTAAAATTTAAGCAATCCACGAAAATTGGCCCCCATGAACTTGATTAATGAATCCGCAGTATTTCCCCTTGTATTTGCACTAGAATTCTGGAACGTTTAATTTCAATGACACTCCAACGCTGAACACGGAGAATGAGCACAAGTAAACGTATTTACCCGTTTTGAATAGATTTATTATATTGTAAGTTTATAAAATTAATAAAACGTTTCAATTTACATAACCATGGCCAATTTGGAGTGTACTAATGAATACGATTCGTTAAAATCATATCTATTCGTTAATATTAAAGTGTTTTCTCGACAAAGTTTCGGGCATTATATTTTTAGTCGCAGAAGCGAACTAAGTAACATGTTTTATGGTTGTTCCTTATATAATTACCTCTGACAAAAGCGCATATAATGGCTTTCTAGCGATGATACACAAACATTTAATGCAATTTAACATCAGTTTACATTAATGATTTAAGACATTTTCCCAAAAACTAAAAATTGCTTCCATCACAGTAGCTGCTTACATATTTGTCATTTCAACACGTGTGATATTATGTCCGTAATCTATAACTGAATTTTATTTGATACGTACTTATCGTAAAAATTAATTAAAACCCTATTTTCATTTTCGATAAACCAATCCGAAATGCGCAGGGCACCCTTTGGCGGATTTAAATGAGTAGAAGTTTACATCAAATTATATACTTGCAATGAAATAATATTGAATGATTACGTATATAGTGAATATATTTACTGAGAACTTACACAGAGTATGCATTAGAATTCAGATTTGACAAATGTTGATTAAATAAAATAAGACAATACGTTTCTTGAGTGCCAGATCTTAGTTTTGATGTATAGAACGCATTCAAAGAACAGCATCATATGGCGTGTTCAGCAGAGCGGGTGCTCGCGGGCGCTAGCCAAAATTCCTTCAGTTATACATAAATGCAACACAAATTTTGGCGCACACGCAAATACTTTGGATCTGATTTAAAATGTGCAAAAAATATGTATAAATTATCGTTTTTATACCAAAACAGTTTCGATAAACAGGTGTGTAAGCCTAATACGGGGAAGTTGAATGGGGTAGGGGTAAAACAGGGTCTTTTTTCCAGTCAGCTGCAAGATATGAATTACGACCACGTACATATATTACTATACATGTACTTATATCATCCATTTAAGTTTAAATTTTTCACCCCTGTCTGCTCCTCTATCTATTCAGCTTGGGAGTAAAAATTTTATTTCAGCATTTGGGAAAAGATGAAGAAGGCTATTAATCAACAATTTGGACACAGTCTATAGATACAGAAATGGGGGGGAGGTATGGTTCAACATATTAAGGCATTGTATCATATTGTGTGTTAAAGGATAATTCCCGCGCTTGCGCGGATATCATCTATCTATATATAAATTAAGACATTTGCCAATAAACTACGAAACGCCTGCACCAGAGTAACTGCTTATATCTGTCGTATTTCAATTGTGTGATATGATGCCCGTCAGCTTCATTGAATTTCACCTGATAAATAATTATTAAGACATAAATTCAAAACCTACTTCCATTTTCGATAAACCTGTCCGAAATGGCAAAAATGAGAGTAAGGTGGTGGACACTCTTTGGCAGATCCAAGAGTTTGCATCAAAATACATGCTTGCAGTGAAATAAGACTATTGAATGGTTACGTAAAGAATGAATATATTTACTACAAACTTATTTAGTGTACGTATATACATTAAAGTTAAGATTCGACAAATGTTGAGTAAAAAAAAATAGTCAATTCGTTTCTTGAACGCGCGATTTTAGTTTTGATGGATAGACGCTTGCGAAGCACGACCTCTGGTGAGAAAATCGGATAGAGCTTCATTTCCAGAACGGGGTAACGAAGGACGGGGGATGATAAGATGAGTTTCTCATCATCGCAAGCTAAAACCTTGGATCGGCAATCTTTGGTTCATTTTTTTTCAAAAAACTTCAATGGATTAATTTGATACAATTCTAGTTTTGATGGAAAGAACTTTCCAGAACGGGGATGCCGAGAAACACGGTTCGACTAACTTTGGTTTAAGATACGCAAATAAATATGCAACACCACAGATTGGTAGTAAATTTTAAACAAAGAACGTATTGTGTTCTACGTCTATATTAGTAAATGATGTATGCATAAAACGGGGAAATTGAATGGGGTGGCATTTTTTTTCGAAATTCTAATTTGAAACAGTGACAAAAATTAAAATGAAATTTGACCTAATGAACATTTAGAGTACGACGCACTAAATACCGACTCACTGGTTTGAAACTGAATAAAAAAATATTGCTATTTTTTCCAGTCAGCTGCAACGAATAGAATTAAAAAATGTATATGTCATCCATTTCAATTTATATTTTTCATCCCTGCCCACTCCTCTACATATTTTACCCATTCTGTTTTAATTTCAATTTGAAAATCATATTAAGAATTCAATTAGGAAAGTATTTGGGCACAGTGTGTACAATAATGAACAAGAAATTTGGTTCTACATATTAAGTATCATCTTGAAATATTTAAAAAGTTCTATATAATTGTCTTACCAAATGACTGTGGATATAGGAATCAAATTCTATCATCAATATTTAAAACAATGTTTGCTCTAACTTGTAAATAGACTTAAGGCATAAGGATCGGTAGTCCAAATAAAGTAACTCTATTTTATATATTGCATATTAATTGAAATCAAATGCATGGCTGAATAACTAACAAAAGAGTAATATAAAATACATCTACTTAAACAATGAAATGCTTTCTTTGGTGATTCATTCGGGATATGGAGGTAGTGACATTGCGAAAAAAATATACAACCCGCGTTAGAGATAAAAGTTCTATCAATACAAAAAATGGGACTATCAGACATCTTACATTGTGATTTATTCTCATAAGAATTAGCCTCTTTCACAAATCGATAAGATAACACCAGAAATCCAAATGTGAATATAAAATTATTTTGTGTAAGCAATGTTTTGACGTGAACCTTCGAGAGAAAAAAATTACTAAGATATATGTGAGACTTTTTAGCTCACCAAACTGGCTTTGGCATTTTTTAGCATTTCACAATAATGTAGGGGGCCCATAGTCTCCCTTATCTTGGCTGCAGGGGTACTATCAAGTGATTCCCAGGGTTTCGGGCTGTTTTCAGGGGCTTATATCTCACTTAAGTTTGATCACGAAAGCCTGGACCAACTGAGATTTATTAGAGGGCCTCAAGAAGTATTTATAATGAAGAAAGATTGGCAATTATATCCTTTGTTTTTGAATTGTATTAAATGAATATCATGACAGGATACTAGTATGAGGACCTATAGAGATACCATATCTCGCCTCCAGATAAAGCGTGTAGGGGTACCACCAGGTTGTTCACTGGGCTCAGACACATTTGTATTGCTTATGTCGCCCTAGTTTTTTTCTATCACAAGAGCTTCTTCTTATTGGGTTTTTAAGAAGACCCCTGATGTTTCATGCCAAGCATTAAAGTCATCTTGGGTCCATAAAAATGCCCATACAGTTCACTTGATCGAAATTACAAAGTGTATAGAACACATAGAGCTATTGTTTCCGTCCTGAGATTAGGCCTGTAGGGGTAGCATAATATGATTCTCAACAGTTTGAGCTCATTTCAAAGGTTTATATCTTCTTTGATTTGAATCACAATAACTTATACGATTTTTTTTTTCAATTGCTTCAAATTACAGCGCTTAAGAAGTGGACCTTCAAATGTATTCAATATTCATAACAAGCATTAAAAATCATTTCAAACCCTTTAAGGGGTCCGAGATGACTTAAATGCTTATTATGAAACATCTGAATGTGACTTCAAAACACCAATATTAAGAATCCCTTGTGGTAAAAATCGTAGGAGATATAAACCTTCAAAATAAGCCCAAGCCCCTAGAACCCTCTGATAGTACCCCTTCTAGGCTTATCACAGGGTGAGAAATGATAGTCCTACAGCTCTTCAACCCTTCCTTGGCATTTGTTTGATGCACACTTCAAAGATAAGGGAGATAATGGACCTTTAGCCCTATATTTTTGAGAAATGCTAAAAAATGCAAAAGTTTGGGTGAAATAGTTGGACCCCTTTAGGAGTCGTATGCGCCCTCTAACGCTTATTTTGGATACCTCTTGATGACATCTACTTAATTCAAGTGTTTCCTTGTTTTTGTAATAAAACTCAAGCGAGATAGCTGAAAAAGAGCCCGAACCCTTGGGGCCACTTATTTGCATGAATACAGTCCATATTTCAGACCGGGAAACAATAACTTTATATCTCTCCTACACAGCCATGGTATCCGTTTGATGCACACTTGAAAGATAAGGGAGATAATGGGCCACCTTTCATCCCTATCAATGTGAAATGCTAAAAATGCCAAAGTTCGGATGAGCTAACTGAATCCTTGTATGGGTCATAGGCGCCCTCTAACGGTTGAGATTTTCTACTTAGCTTCAGTGTTTTCTAGTTGTTTTGATCAAATTCAAGTGAGATATGAACCCCTGAAATGAGCCCGAAACTCTGGGAATCACTTGCAATTGGTGGTACCCCTACAGCTCAAATTTGAGACCGGCAAATAATAGCCCCATAGGTTCCTTACACTGTCCTGGTTTCTGTTTGATTCAAACTTCAAAGATAAGGGGGATAATTGACCTCTTTTCCCCTATATCATTATGAAATGCTAAATCGATCGGGTGAGCTAAAAAGTTGCTTGTATATATCTTCGCGACATTTCTCGAAGGTGCACTTTAAAACATGGCTATCACAAAATAATCCAAAATTCACCTTTGGATTTAAGTTGTTTTGGTTTGAATATGCGATAGTACGAAACCCCATTAAGCTCATTTTTGTAGGTAAAAAAACATTTTTCGCGAATAAACGCGTAACTTTCGCGAATAAACGCGTAACTTTTGCGATATAACGCGTTACTTTTGCGAATAAACGCAGAACTTTCATATAAATATTGACATTTTTTACAATGACCTTTATGAAGAACAATGACTAAAAGCAAACATATTTTAGTATTAAATGAAACAAAATCTTTAACACATTTAGATATGAATAAATCTGATAAACTTCATACAAGTTAATATAAATTTAAACTTGGGAAATCTTTAAAATCTTACGGCTGATTTTCTAACGACATAATGCATCTTACTTTTTTTATTCTCATCAGTGCTGTATTATTATACATTATTTAACGTTTGCATTATGACAATTTTAATTCGAATTAAAAGTTTCATTAAATATTACTGTCAAATTGAAAGGATATCATTGTTCAAAGCATTATATATGTTTTATCGCCGCGACATAAGTTAACGTCTAGTTTGACGGCTTTATATCAGAAAAATAAGTCAAGTTGTGAATTAATCTATACATTTTAAAGCTATTGTTTAAATTTAGATAACATAAATTCGTCCTCTACATTTATCACACATGTCGTTTGTATGGTGTTCCGATGGGACCACTTTGACCTTCGCACTTTCGTTTTTAGGTCGAAGATGCAAGAGTGCGAAGTCGCGAAGGCGAAAGTGCGAGAGTGCGACGGCGAAGGAGCGAAAGAGCGAAGATGCAACGGCGAAGCGCGAAGATGCGATGGCGAAAGTGCGAAGGCGAAGAAGCGATACTATACTTTCGCTCCTTCGCCATCGCAAATTCGCACTCTCGCCTTCGCAACTTCGCCTTCGCCTTTTTTGATAGCATTCAGAATGTCTTGGTCGATTACATAGAATTTGATGCAGGCACCGTACTTGCCAAGGTTTTCCGATTAATCCATGATATTATTGGTACGCATGCGCTAGGCCATTGTGCTTACTATGAATGTTTATAAATATTTTAATGTGTATATGTGACATATATGTTTACCAGTGCTGGCTCTGCCTAATCATTATATTCTCCACATAAAATGTAATGTCCGCCATAATGTATACATATACACTTCCAGACTTACGTCACTTACCAGCTGTGGATCAAACACAGTAACATAATTTCATTATGCGACTGGACACTCCCTGCTCATGTACATATATGGATCTAGAGGGGGAGAGGGGGTCCGCCCGCGCCCCCCCCCCCCCCGTAAATTCAATATTAATAACTTCACACATGTAGTAAAGTGGAAGAGAGTGTCCGGATCCCATCCCTCCGAAAAATTTAATTTTATTAATTATATATAATAAAATCTCCAAAATATGCCTCGGACCCCCCCCCCCCCCTTCCCCTTGAAAAAGTTATGGATCTGCACAGGCTGTTGAAAATAAATTCTAAAAAGTTCACCGTCTGCCTCAGTTGTCCTTTTATACATCTAAAATTGTCTTTCAATGATAGAGAGCTCCACAATTATAAAATGGCGACGGCGAAAACGCGAAAATGCGAAGGCGAGAGTGCGAAGTTGCGATGGCCAAGGAGCGATGCTACTATCGCTCCTTCGCCATCACAACTTCGCACTGTCGCCTTCGCATCTTTGCGCTTCGCCGTCGCATCTTCGCACTTTCACTCCTTCGCCGTCGCACCTTTGTACTTTCGCCTTCGCAACTTCGCACTCTCGCACCTCGACCTAAAGGCGAAAGTGCGAAGGTCGAAGTGGCCCGGCCGGTCCATCGGAAGACCATACGTTTGACAATCAGTACTAAGATTTAAAGATTTTCAAGTTTGATTTTATATTAATTTTACAAAAAAAAGATAATTATACAATGCCTGTGTACAGGGTCGGCGAACAAATAAAAAATGATGTTCTACCTTCATATCTACTTGGAACATCTAACATCTAACAGTTATATGAAGTTTTATTAGATTTGTTTATATCAATTTATAAAAAAAAAAAAAATTGTTATCATAAATCAACGTAAAACGGATGATATAATAATACTGAATAATAAGTATAATACTGAATAATAAGTATTTATCTAAAAATAAACTGTATTTGTTTTCAATCGTTGTTTTTAATTAGAGTTCTTCTAGGAATTGACACTACTTATGTAGAAGTTTCGTGTTTATTTGCGAAAGGTACGCGATTATTCACGACAGATACGCGTTAAAGCGCGAAAGTTTCGCGTTTATTCGCGAAACTAACGCGTTTATTCGCGAAGCAAACGCGTTTATTCGCGAAAAAAACGCGTTTGTTCGCGAAAGTTACGTGTTTATTTGCGAAAAAAATATTTTTTACCTACGAAAATGAGCTCAATGGGCAGAGGCAAATTTTTAAATGATAATAAAATTACAATGTAAGATGTCTGATCTTCCAGTATTTGTAATGATACGAGAACGTACATTTTTAATTTTCGATTCATTTATTTCCGGAGGGAATTTAACAGACTCGGGGATCAGGTTGGAAGCATACGTATAGACAAATACCAATATTCAATTGAATTTCATTGGACACAAACACGTTTACTTTATCATATCGGCATGTTTTAATTAATATCTGGAAGATTTATGCATGAATATTTTTCGTTTTTCTTTTTCTTTCGCGCCGCCTCGCTGCGCTCGCTATAAGTCTCGGTGTAGTGTATTACCTTATGACGGTCAAGTACTTCCAGTGCTTTGATTTTCTTTATTGCACAGATCGGGTTCGGGATCGCGTTTTTATTACAATCATTTGTGCGTTTAATTAAATGCAATTGAATTGCCAAGAAAAAAAAAATGTTTTACATTGATTAAAAAAACTTGTCTGCTGTTTGAGAACTGCGAAACGGATATTAATTTCTAATGGTGTTTCCAGTAAAGACAAGAAATGTTTGTGCTTAGGAAATGGATAGGATTAGAGAAAGTATCTAATGGAGTGAGATGTGTTTCATTTGCTTCGTCATACAAACGAAGTCTCATTTCAATAGGTAAAAAATTAGAAAATGTTAAGTACAGTAGGCCTATTATACATGTAAAAATAGACAGCTGACAACGTAGTACAGATTGTATCCACAAACATGTTGTAAATTTATTCTATGAGAGTGTAGAAATGTATTTGTCTTTTTCTTCAGCATGTTTAGTTACAGTTTTAGGCAGCAATTGAAATTAATTTTTATGTAGATATTTGTTTTATATTTGAACCAGAATTTCTTATTCTTCTTGCAGGTTGTTTATCTGTGGCATTTACGGCTACTGGGTAACTGTATATTTTTTTTTTTACAAAGAAATTTAAATATTGCAAAAATGTTTGAATTGTGAATAAAATTTATTTTTTAACGATGGTTTAAGTTGTAATGATCTTCCTCAGAAGGTGTACAAGATTTGTGGATACATAAACAGAGACAACATTTTATAGCAATACTTGCGTGCGACCTGTTCTCACAAAATACCATTTCTCGCTAGTTTATTAATTGTTACATCATTGTATCAAAATTATATGCGAAAAATGATGTAAAAATGCACTGGCGAGAACTGGTAATCGTCGAGAACTGGTTGCACACCAGTATGGTGCTTTTAATTAATAATGAAACAAGTTGATCATACATTAAGTATTCATATATATATTTTTACAATTTCTGGTTGCAAAAAAACGACGGCATCCTAACATCCAGACATGTCTTAAACTTATTGAGCCCAACACTCTTAATGAAGCATTTGGTCAATTGCTTATATGTTATCGTTAGTTAAGAGTGTTTCGACGGTATTAATAACACATGTCATTTTTGAATTGTAATAAGGCCCGCCTCATCAGGAGTTCACCTTATGCATAAACCAATTAATCTCTTTGAACTTCATTTGGTTTTTAATTTGGATCTAATAATTAGATTACCTATATTTTTGTGTTTATACTGTATGCAACCATAGGAGGTGCAAAAAAACGACGGCATCTTAACATCCTAACATCAAGACATGTCTTAAACTTATTAGAACCCAACACTCTTAATGAAGCATTTGGTCAATTGCTTATATGTCATTGTTATAGTTACATTTCTATCAATTACATGTTTGTTTAATCTATCATTGAGCCTTGTGGGAGGGGAGAGATTAGATGCAAAACAATTAGCAGAATTAGCTGGATAACAGTAATTTAAATATCACATCATACTGATACATGTATTCCAACAAAATAAAATCAATAATTTAACTTGGCACTTTTAATAACTCACATGTATTGATCATTAAATGATTTCTTATCTGATATCTATTTGACAAAATTAATATAAACCTCAAAACAAAATTTTAGAGTAAAAGGCTCTGTTTAGGTAATGCTTATATAGGACTACATCAAATGAATGTATAAAAATTTAAGTTTCTGATGAAATCAGCATCATTCAAGAACAACAACAAAAAGACTAAATTGTGCATGATAATTTATTCATTTGTTACATGTATCATAGACAGAAGCTTTTAGATGTATAAGTTAAATTATTATTATTTTTTTTTTAATAGTGGTACATAACTATTTCTTTGGCAGGTTTTATATCATAAAATATCGAATTTTACGAGATGAAAATTTTCGAACTGTTACTGGTGCTTCAACGGTAGACAGGAAAAAACATTTCAACACAGTTCAGGAAAAGATCAATGAAAATAATACAAAAGGTAAGGTAGATGCAGAGATCAATAGCATTGTATCTTTTGTATCTTACCTTTTTTTTAACATAAATTATTCAAGTATTGGAAATAAAATTAAATTTAACTATATGATTTTTTAGCTTTTTTTTAGCTCACCTGAGCTGAAAGCTCAAGTGATCTTTTCTGATCACTTTGTCTGGCTTCCATCTGTTCGTCTGTCTGTAAACTTTTTTATATTTTTGACTTCTTTTCAAGAACTACTGGACCAATTTCAAATAAACTTGGCACAAACATCATTGGGTAAAGGGGATTCTTTCAGGGGGAGATGATTAAAAAAAAAGTTTTAATTTTTTGGTATTTTTAAAAAATCTTCTTCTCAAAAACCATTTGGCCAAAAAAAAAGAAGACTGAAACTTGTTTTGAGGCATCCTCAGGTAAGGTACATACAAGTTTGTTTAAACCATAATCCCCAAGGGTAGGGTGGGGCCACAATGGGAGGTCGCATTTTCACATAGGAGTATAAAGAGTAAATCTTTAAAAAATCTCTTTCTCAAAAACTAATTGGCCTGAAAAGCAGTTACTAATGTTGAGCTTTGAAGCATCCTCTGATAGGGTAGATTCATGTTTTCAATGATAAACATAAGAATATCCAGGGGAACAAAAACTGATTTTTTTATACAGAATCTGTTATAGTATATGGTCCAGATATTTTGTATATGATTCATAATGCCTAAATTTTACTATGTCTATTGCTGCTGAAGTGAGCGATGTGGCCCATGGGCCTCTTGTTTCAATCATTATTTTAATAATGAAATAATTTGTTTTTTATTTTTACAGATATTAAGTCAGCTAAGAAAATTTTAGACACGGTGAAAGATGATTTTGGTAATCTTTACATGGACTGCATTTAAGACATGAGTTCAATTTTTTTACAATTAAATCTGCAAATATAAGTATATTCCACAATGTACGTTTGATTCAGTATCATCCTATTTGCAGTGAATCGGATTGCGACACATGTACCTATTCCTCTTCTCAAAATTCTTCGAGTAAATGATCCCCAAGTTTTGGTATCGTTGACCAAGTCCAAAAATCCAGTCAAAAGAAAGAAGGCAGTCCAAACCTTAGGAACAATTCATCATTGGCCAGGTATTTACTTGATACCAAAAAAAAGAATTTTATCCACACGTCATAACAAATTTAAGGTGACTTTTTCTTTTACATTTTCTTTTGGTTTCAAAGACCATGTAAGCAATATAACATTCTTGATACTCCTCTGATAGTGCATAGCATTGGCATATAAATTCTTGATCTCCGATGAACATGAAAAATATTACCAGAAAATGAATATAGAAAAGAAACATTTTGCGTAGAAACCCGTGAAGCACACTATGTAAATACCGTAGTTTTTGCTTTGTTTAACATTTATGTTGACTTCTGTTTTTATATAGACAAAAAGTATGAGAAAGTTAGAAAAGTGTGTGATTCAAAAACATTGGTTGGTTTGGCAAGAACGCTAGAAGTAGACGATCGTTTCTTTGACCCGTTCCCTGCTCCAGACAAATATGAGGTCAGATACATTTCCTTTATATTTATTTCAGAATTATTGCAGTTTTCTGTGTGTCTGTACTTCTGAATCAATTGTTTTGGAAGGGGCAATACTGCTGCTTATATAAATGACTCATTTAAATTTCTATGCATCCTATACTGACAATCAAAAGGGGTAATACATGTTGGGTTTTTTTTACTTGTATGTATAGTATATATTTGGTTTATATTTCACTGACAATCTACTGCATATAGCAACTGCTCGTTGACCATTGTTGACAAATACAGTAAAACATGGTTATAGCGCACATGCTTATAATGAGTTGACGCTTACAGCGAAGTGATTTTCATTCCCTGAGACTCTATTACGTGTTGTAAACATCACGAAAATAACTAATTACGTTTATGATGAAGTAAAATCCCCCGTCCCTGCCAACTTCGTTACAAGGGTGTTTTACTGTATAAATTTCAAGGGGGAGGTAGAGGCGGTTGTCTATCAAATGGTGGAGGGAATTTTAGATATAATAATTGCATTGTTGAAAATTTGAATTCTTACAATACATATTTGTATATGTCTCTGTTTGTTTTCATGATCAAATGTCATATGTTTAAAGATTGAGATTTGGAAATGCATCTTTATGTCATATTATAGTACTTACGTTATACTTAGGCATGTTTTTTTTTTTTGTACACTTTCAAAAAAAAATGACTAGGAACTGTAGAACAATTAAATTTATTTATTCATAATTATAATGGCCATTACTTAAAGAGTTTCTCTGTGTTCTAGGAAGACCTGGAGTCGTCTCTGAAGGCTCTGTTGTCTTCCTTGCCAAAAGATGGATTCAGCAAATGTGTGGAATACTTCACAACACAGGCACTCATTGAAGGGAACATAGAAGAAGAAAGGGTAAATCTTTAATGAAATTGAAACAAAAATTTAAGGTCTTCAAGACAAGACAAAATGTATAGTACAATTTAGTTCTGTTCAAATCGATGTCCATCTGATTCTGGTGCTTTAAATACATAAAAGTCTATTTCAATAACCCAGAAACACATCCGCTGAATGTGCACACATACATGTATGCAATATATGTTATGGATTTTCACTGGAGTAATTTTATGTACCAGGTATTTATTTTGTTCAGTTTTGTACTGATTACCGTTCTGAATGTGTATGCATATGCAATATACGATATGGATTTTCACTGGAGTAATTTGATGTACCAGGTATTTATTTTGTCCAATTTTACCATACAGTACTCTACCTGGTATTCTGGTACTGGTACAATGTATTTTGAAATTGAAATAAACCTGATCAAGCAAGAAAAGAAATTACAAATAAATGTGAATAAAGTTTATTGTGCAAGTCTGACTATTTTGGAACCAAATTTTGATGCCTATGATCTGAGATGTGTTTAGCAGAGCGATTGACTGCTAGCACGTGCTTACAACGTACAAGCATTCGCCTAGCTGCAATAATGTTGCCCTTTCCCGATTTTTTTTTTTTTTTTTTTTTTTTTTTTTTTTTTTGGGGGGGTAGAGGTAAACATCAGATATAAAAAAATCGGAGAGGGCTACATTATTGCAGCTAGCATTCGCCAAAATTTGTGTTGCAGTTATAGGAAATCATGGCAGGTGCTTGTCAGCACTTACATTGCTCTGTGAACAAACCTCTGTTTGATGCTGTGTAGCCCATTATCTTTGTCAGGGAGGATATTGGAGTTTTGGAGGACCGGGGGTGGAATTTGCCAAAACAGTGGACAGAGGTCCAGAGGAGAGGGTGGAAATCATATGCCTGCAGGCTTTGATCAGCCACTCCAATGTAAGTTAATTCTTTTAAGTAACTGTAAATTCCTAATTAAACACGAGGAATTATTGTCTGCGTAAAATTGTGAGAAGCCCGTCTCATGAATTTTATAACTTCTCTTTTAATTTTCGGACATATGTAAACCACATGAAAATATGATAAAATTTCAGCATTTGCGATTTTATGTTCTCGCACTTTTATGGAAAACCGTTGAATCACGGAATTAAGGACTCACGTAAAATAAGGAATCTAGAGCACTGCTCACAAAATACTGTATACAAGGAAATATTTGCCCCTGTTTATTTTCGTCCCTTTCACCTTCGCCAGCAGGTGAATTCAAAACAATTTTTAAATAAACAGGTTAATGAGTATCTATGAATTGAAAATTTATAAATTCAAGGTCAAATAAGCATTGAGGTAAAAATGTTTGACTTTGCTGTACCTTGTAGGAGCGGCACAATTGTTTTGAAATGATGAAGATGGGGGTGCTGCCATTGCTTCAACAGACTTATCACAAGAGGAAGTACAGCATCGTGATGAGGAGACAGATAGCGAGGATTCTGGGAAATCTGTCCGCCCATAAAGAATTGCATAATAGAATAATCAAAGAAGGTGAGGGAAATAATAATGAATAAAAACAGGTAAAGAAGTAGAAAACATTCCATTAAACTGTCTGACAGTCCAACAGGTGCTAACTGATTTGTTTTTTACAAGTACATCATGAGACAATTAGTTGGAACTGTTATTTATTTCAGCATGTGATGCATTAAGATACGTATTTAATTACAGCTACTTTACCAGTGCATATAAGATATCTTTATTTTATTGTATTCCATATAACAAGTCATATGATTGGTCTAAACAGGGCCAGTATACAGGGGAGTTAAAATATCATATCCCAATATTCCTCACCCTTGGGCACCTAGTTATTTATCATACCATGGTTATGAAACTGCCTGAAGATGATCATACAATGAAATCAAAAAAATAACCCGTATTGATTCTACAATTTTATCAAATTTTATAACAAGAATTTAATCCATCTATATAGTAAAAAACCAAATTAAATTACATATATATGATTCAAATGATTGAAAATGAGAAATTACTATAGAATGATAAATTATGCTCTAAAAGAGTTGGAAAACTATAAGAGCTTTATGTATTCTATCTTATTGTATTTCGGTATGATAAACAACATATTGCATGAATGTTTTGGAGATAAGATTTATTTCCAAGAAAAATCATATTTCCTTCAGGCATTGCTTCGAGAAATATGATTTTTTTTAGATGAACAAATCATACAATAAAATTAATTATGATTTAAATTGATCAATATGGGAACATGATTAAGACTACCTGGTAGACTTGTTCAAGATGAGTAACACTGGCTGTTTTTGATAATTACAGATTGAAATTTTAGAACATTTGTGTGCTATTTATTATGTTTCTGGTATGTAACTTCCATAATTTTCTCAGGCTGGGTGTCGATACTGTATAAATGGTCCAAATCAGCTGATCTTCAGTTATCTCTGCATGCCGCCCGAGCTCTGGTCAATCTGGACAGGGAAGAGGGAACAGTGCTGTACCCCAGTGGGGTGTACCTTCTCCACCCCACCCACAGGTCAAGGTCAGTACCAGCTGGCAGGGTCAAGGGAGATATTATTATGTACAATGAGACAGTGTTATAGGGATCCCCAGGGATGACATCTGGAGAATATTGTTACATTTACATGTATTTGTACAGATAAACACAGTTATTGCAAAAAAAACCAAAAGAATAAAGTGAATATTATTACATGTATGTACATGGACCAGTACTATAGAACATGCTTATAGCAATTGTCCCAGGGTTAAGTCAGGGATATTGTTATCTACAAGAACATTAACAGTAGAACATAATTATCATAAAGCCCCCAGGAACAAAAGATTTTTGATTAATTATAATTGTTATTTGTTTTATTTATATTTAAAGAATAGGGAAATGAATCTGACTTCACTGTAAGCAGGAATTTGTTTTAAGTATTTTTGCCGAAACTGTGTTTAACTGTACTCCCTCAGGCATAAACAAGGTGTCTGATTCCACGGTGTTGAGAAATGCAAAAGCTTATGATGATTGGGTTTTGGGGGGGTTTTTTAATTGTTTTGCTTTGTTTTTGTTTTTTTTTTAAAGAAATTTTAATTTCTGAAGTATGATGAAGACAGCTTAATATGCAGTTTTATTCTAGGTTGGGCCAAATAGGTAAACCTATAAACCTATGCATGTACACTGCATGGGTTTGTTGGATTGATTCAGAAGTACTTTATAATTTAATGTTAAAAAAAATCAATCTGCTGTATGTCATTAATGATTGATTATTTACTACTTGTTTCTCCTCTTTAATCTGTCTGTCTGTCTATCTTAAGAAAAAAAAATGTGGTTTAAAAAGCAATATACATTCATGTATATTCTGACATGAACTTGATGTCACAAACACGGTTTTTAGTTAAATGATTAAGATGAATTTTAAGATAAACTCTAATGAAATGAAGTTCACTTTATATGCAGTGACCCATTAATGGCCGACGTGGTTTTTGTCCACGGCTTACTGGGAGGACCTTTTAAGACCTGGAGACAACAGGACAGGAAGCTGGCGGACAAAGACAAGGTGTCAGACGGACAGGAGAGTGTCCGCAAAGGAACATACACATTCTGCTGGCCAAAGGTACGGGTGTACTGTAGATTCTTAAGTAAATGCGCAGAACTAATATCTGTCTAAAATGGGCGGAACTAATATCTGTGTAAAATAGTTAAAAACGCGTCCTTAGTAGATTTTTTAAAATCTCGCTTTGAGTTTTCTGACATAGAGTAATAATGGCATGAATAAATGCAAATTCATCTTTAAAGTATAATAGTCAGACCATGATGACATTTTTTGTTATGTTTGCTTCCTTTTTGTTCAAGTAGAGCATATTTTGACATTTATTGAAATATTTGCTTGCATAAACTTCGAGTAGAGCATATTTTGACATTTATTGAAATGTTTGCTTGCATAAACTTCGAGTAGAGCATATTTTAAAAAAATTTGTTTTCTTTGGGTGCATAAACTTTGTGGGGAGCATTATTTAACATCTTATCCAATTAACAATTATTACAGGTATTAGCACCTATACTTAACCAGTAATTACCACCACTGGCAATCTTATATTTTATATGATGGTGTTTTGAAGGACTGGCTGGCTAAAGACGTCCCCTTCATAAGGATTTTGTCTGTAGAGTACGACACGAACCTCAGTACCTGGAATGCTAGCTGTCCATATGAAATTGAAAAGTACGATTTGTTGATATATTCAATTTCTTATATTAATAAACTGATAATAATCTTATACTCTTCGGTCAGTAATAAATCACAAACATCAAATTGCACATTCTTTGCATGGTTACCGATAAGTCACAAACTGATTATGTATGTTAAGCAAGGAGGGGTTTTTATTGTTTTGTTTTCATCATATTAATGTCTTTCTTTGCATTGTTGACCAAGCGTTGGGATCATGAAGCTGTTTTAGATTTATCAGAATTTGTATGCAGTATATAATGTTTGCCATAATGCAATCAAAATTTTAAATACAATGTATATTTTTGAATTATTTTCACATCTTGTTTGCAACCTACGCATTTCAAGTGACATATGGTGGCATCAGGGGATTATAATTTTGACTTAAATTTTAGATATTTCATGATTTTTTAATCAGAATTTTTTGTAATTATATCTTGATGATTCTGGTATCTTTAGGCGTTCACTGCAAAGAAGAGCATCAGAGCTACAAGAGAAACTGAAGGCAGCAGGGGTGGGGTCCCGCCCCATTATCTGGGTCACTCATTCAATGGGAGGTCAGATTTGCTCAAAGATTATATGTATTCATTTTTTTATTATTCAGATGCTCATTATATGTTAAAATCTCACACAAATCATGCCATTTATAATTGAATGGTGCAGCTTCGAAGTGAGAATTACCATTAATTTAGGATGTGATCATATATACATGCAACCTATTCCTCTCAAACTAACAAGAAAATATTTTTCACCTGAGTAACAACAAGAAACTATGAGACTACGAAAGTTTCTCTCATATAATTTATATTTTAATGTAACTAACTTATGTCCATGCATGTATAAAGTCATCTATGAAATTCAGTCGTTTGGTAAGTGGATCTGCAGTCAAAGGGAAGAAACTCTAATTACTCTAACATAATCTTGTGTTTGAAATTCATTGACAGGTTTGCTAGTGAAGGAATTGTTATGTCAGAGTGACCAAAAATCAGATTATTCAGACATTGTTGACAACACCTCGGGAGTCATCTTCTACAGCACCCCCCACCGTGGATCTGCCCTGGCCAACATCTCCAGCAAGGGGAGTCGTATCTTCTCCCCGACAGTGGAAGTACAGGAACTAAGCCAAGGTAAAACCCCTCAGTAAGGAGAATATATACACTATATGAGATATTACAGTGCTTTGATTTTGAAAGATAGTAAAATATGTGTATTATCATAAATTAATTTGCATAACATAGTTTTTGTGAAATACTGCATAATGCGAGTTTCTATTTCAATTCAATTCAGCTTATTGACATCACCATATTGGCATACAGTCAAAATGAAATCAACGAAATGACGGACAAATGAATATTTATATATATATACATGTTTATGAAAGTTTATAAGTAGCAATATAACAAAAAGAGAATCTTATAATTTTATATGATGCATGAATATAAAAAAATTTTAATATAAATGTTACCGGTGAGTGTTTTACACAATTTTGTGAGTGAAATAATTACATTTACTTGACGATATTGAAAGTAAGGAAAAGGGTAAATCATGGGAACATGACTTGTGTATTGTAGATTCCCCAGCTCTTAGAACTTTACACAGTAAATTCAAACAGATTGTGTCAGAAAACAGAATCAAGTGCTTAAGTTTTGGTGAAACAGAGAAGCAGTCCGTTGGTTATAAAAGAATCAAAGTCCTGATAGTCCCACCAGAGTCTAGTGGTAAGTGAGATCTAACTGATTGTTGTTAAATGTTCAAATCATCTTCAACCAAATTACTTGTTTCTGATTACATGGCGATCACTATGAAAGTTAAAATAAGGAATATATCAAATGAATAATGATCATCAACAAGGATGGACAAGAGAAATCTCGAGAATTTATTACTAGTCTTAGATTTCTACTTTTGATAACTTACAGATCCTGGTTTTGGAGAGTTTCATCCACTGTCCACGACTCATTTAAATGTGTGTAAGCCGTGGGACAATAATTCGGAGCTGTATTTACTTACCTTGAAATTTATCAAACACTGCATAATGTTGGATCCACTGACTCGTATCATGAAGGCTGGCAATGTCGTCCATAGGTGATGAAAGATGTACAGATCAGGCTATTGAACTTGCTTTAATTACCATAAGTTTACAAAAGCAAATGATAAGAGCCAAGATTCAATTATAAAGCTGCCATATTTCCTGCCCATAAACTCTTACATGTATAATATATTTTTTATATACCATAGAAATCTTTGGCATTATGAATCAGGATAGAGACTCAATGAGAGAAACTTATACATGTTTATTTTTCTGTCAAATAAAATCAAAATGTTTGATCAATGTTTTGAAATATTTCAATAATTCTGAAAGTTTGTTGTAAATCAGAAGTGTTGCATAATTTTTGTTTATATGCTATGTTTGTTTTTAAAGGCAATTAAATATAAATTCAGGAAAAATTCACTTAGCTTGGAGAGATATGCATACTAGCTCAGGTATTTGTATTAGTTGTAATTGATACCATCATATTTAATAATTTCATATATTGTGTAAAACTTGTTTATTGCCTGCACCAGTGTTTAAATCTGCATAATCCACCAATAAATTTTTGGAGGCAAAAAAAGGAATGATCACCTTATGAATACATGCTTCTGTCTACATTCATTCACATGTTAGCATTCATGCAGCAGTTAATATTTCCACCACAAAATTGAGAAGAACCCAATCAAAATGTTTCATAAAACCAAAAATGGGAGTTTTTTTACACCACCAGGAAGTATATACATGTAAAAATGTATGAGACTGGCTTTGGGTTTCCAACAAGGTTCTTGCATATTTCATGGCTTATTTGGTTGGTACACTTGATTAGGTTATATGTGAATTATCTAGTCTTAATGTTTTAAGTGACACATATGTAGTACCACCCGGTACTTTTTTTTATCTTTTTTTAGTTCATTTTTTTTCAATTGGACTACTTTTTAATTTTGTTACCTTTGTTAGAATCATGAGTATTGATTTCCTCTGTTATGTGTTGAATCTTATTTTATCTTTGTTAATTTCTCTGGGTTTTTTTTTTAATTCTTATAATTTTTTTATCAATTTATGATGTATTGTTATCTCAGATTATCATTTTTTCTATGTGGTGGGGATGTCTTATGAAATTTAGTATTTTGTTTTGAATTAAGTTTTAACTCTTTCACTTAAGTTTGCATGGATCCTTTTACTTTTTGATACAGTATATTTTATGAGATAAAAAGTGAGCAACACATAATATTTAAAAACATAAGACAACTGACTCTCTGTTTTTTATTTGTGTGTTTTTTTTTTAGTTTTATTCTCACAAATTCAGTGCATTTATAATTTTTTTTTCCAATGAACATTGTTTGTGTTACCAAATAAATTTATATAAAATCTTGTTCTTAATTGTGTAAGAAAGACATGACCCATAAATTTCATTGTAAGATGTGCCGTTTTATTATATTTCAGCAATTTTCTGATATCAAAACAAGAATTCTTGCATGTAAATATCAATAATGAGATATATTTGGTAGTGAAAAGAATTCTTGAAATTTTATATAAAAAATTCTAATTTATGTTATATAGTCTATTCATTAATTTTTTTAAATGAAAATGTGATTTTTTTTAAAATTCAATTTCTTGATAAATCAGAATATGATTATCTGATATGCAAAGAAATTGTTAGTTTTTCTTATATCAGAAAAATCAACTTTTTGATTTTGGAAAATAAATCTTTAATGAATCAATAAAAAAAGAATTTGACACTTGTGCAGCAATTTAATATGGGTCAAGGATATATTCATTTTAATCGATTATAATGTGGATATTCTCCAGCATTTGGAAAAAAAATTGACAGAGAATATATTTTGTGATAGGAGACAAGAAATCAGTTTGAATTTCTAATATAAAAATATTTTCCAATTTTGAAAAAAAAAACCTGTTAATTTGATTAATATCAAATTTTAAAACTGATACTAGAAAATTATTTCGCATGTGTGTGAACAACGCCTCATATAATGTCTTCTTTATATTTACACTAATGCAAAGACCCGCGAAAATGTACCTTTAGTACGAATAGTTTATTGAACGAACTAGCTCGCTGTTGTTTATCTATTTTAGTACGACTTATCTAAATCTGATCCGCCTTTCTGCTGCAAAAACACTGGAAGTGCAACTAAAATTTTCAAAGCCCAGCAACGTTTACCTGTCAAAGGTAATATGTTTGTTAAATATGAGATATTTTTCGATGAGTTAATTATTTTTTTGTAATCTGTTAATATAGTCAGCTATTTTAAATTTTACGCCAAAAAATATTGCTGGAAGACGAACAACCATGAATTGATTGAAAGTGACGTAATAGTAAACACAGGACAGTATTCTAAATCGCCCCATCAGTTAAAGACAACAGTTTTTATCCATTGTGTACTATTTTATAACATCTAATTCTTGTCAGACGGCCTAAATAAATTTTTACTTTTAGTGTATATTTACTATATTACACAGTTGTAAGCTCAAGCAGAGACATAAATTACGAGTGAGTGCTGATTTTGTAATTTCACAGGATGATTTCATTCACCTTGAAAATTGTGTCACTTACATACCTTAATAAAAATTCTCATGAAAAACATGATTAATCCAGCAGATCAAGCACAGGCATTCTCATTATACATTTTTGCATATAAACTGCACCACCTTAATCCCTATAAGTTCATGTTGAGCAATTTAGAAAAGGATGCCTTTCATTTGAGAATTGGGTTTTTTTGGTGAGTGATGTGGTCTGGCCATGTTCTATATTACAAGTGAAATATACATCTACAAAAATAGACTTACATGCATTTATTTTACTCCACAGTGATTCATATTGTAATGTTTACAATGAATAAAGAGAATTTAATTTGTTTTCAAGCAAGACTAGTTTGAAATTGAAACTGTTTTTCATTGTTGGATTGATGCATAAGATGTGTTTTTATATTTATTTTCTTTACACCTTTTCTGCCTTTCTAAAAGATATGAATTGCATTTCCTTAAATCTGCTTAATTTAAATTTTTTTAAACAATTAAAAATATCAATTTGAAATAAATCTTCATACAAACTAGCAAAATTTTGAAAAAAAATCTCTCATAACCCCAATTAGAATTTCAGTCATTCCTTTTAGTAAGTGTTTATTAGTTAACACAGTTTCTACATCATTTCACAGAAAGATCAAAATACTTATCAGTAAATTTGCTTATTACATTGATATACATACTTGTACATATTTGAAAGATAGCCAAAAAAATCACTGTATCACAGTGTCAATAAAGTGGGCTATACAAATGAATCGAGCAGTTATAAATGACTTTGATATATGTGAGGATTTTCCCTGGCTTTGAAACTTTACACAAGAAAAAAAAATGAAATGAAGTCATTTGTGGACTTTGCAGACAAGTTTGACAGAGTTGTCTACCATCTTGCTGTTTCGGTTGCAATATGTTTGAGGATTTCATAAGATTCTGATGCCATTTGTGTCTGTTATTGCATGTGGTGAAGCTTCATTTTCTAGGATTATTGGACATTTTCATTTTGTAGTAATCTAGCTTTCTGTAAATCTAGTTTAAATTTGTGATGTATTCTGTATAATTCAGGATGGGGTTTACATGAATTTGATGTCTGCATCATAACTATAAAAAGGTTGGACATTCAATGATAAAAAGAAGACTAAAATATTTCTGAAACACCTAGACAATTATAGAAAAAAAACAGTAATTTATCAACTCTTGAGTATTTTACTGTTGATTAAATCCTATATTTACTACCTGGTAAATGTTGACACTTTGTTGGAGTGCATTTTATGTTCGGCTTAAATTTACATAATTTATATGGTACGTTAAATTCTTACACAGCATGGTAAAGAGTGTATACATTTACAGCATGTATGGAAGGGGGAGTTGCCCATTTTTGCATTATTTGTACCTTTACAAATTGTTTTTCTAGAAAAATCCTTTGATGAACAAATTAATGAGTCAAGACAGTCAACCATTTGAATCAGAAACACAGGTAAGGAATCTTCTTAAATGCTGGACTTTTTAAAAAAAAATTGTTAAATACATGTAGGTTTCCCATTTTTTTATAATTGAAGTCGATCAGTAAGACTAATAGGCCTAATACTTCCTAGTGCATTTGTATGCATATACTGACTATAAGTGTATTACTAATTAAGTAATCACATTTTGTACAGCATTCATTGACAAGTATATAGTTTCATAAAATTTTGATCTAATACTAAAACTATTTCAGCTAAAAAAAAAATGGAATGGTATTTTATAGAGTACATAATATTTCTTATCATAAATATATGTATCGTTATATTCTGCAATATGTATTTCTAAATCCCTTAGTTTAATTTTGTTTATGCAAAATTTAATATACATGTATTAACTTTAAAAATTGGAATAAAAAATCAAGGTCTGTCAAGTTGTCTTTGACAAAAAATGTACCACAAGGGGTATTGTATCTGTATATATTTTCATAGATTCTGAAGTCCAATTTACTGGATAGACATGAAAACTGTAATTATTTTCAATGTAGTGAAACACTCTTAGGCTAGGCATGCTAATTAATATGTAACAAATTTGTGCAAAAATGAAAAGAAAATCACATGTTAAAAGTATAAAAACAGCCCTTGAGACATATGGTGAATGGAACATTCTAGTGTTATTGTTGTCATTTGTTGACAGCTTCATGGTTTTACAGAGACAAAGCTCGTAATGTGAAAATATGCAGACGTTAAGAACTTTAATGGGAATTTTTCTGGTAAATATAGAATGTTAAGACATGCTGCCATTCAGACCTGTCATGTGACATATATAAACTGCAGTCTGTGTCAGCTCGAGAAAATGATGCTCGTGATCTTTATATATACAGATGATTAGATATTTAAAATGCCTTCTATGTGACCTGAATAATTTCTTATAGCCCCAAGGACTAGCACTTGTTGTTGTTGTGGCAGCAAGTATATGTAGTTATTTGTATCGTTGATCCCCAGCATTCTGTATTGACAATTGTTGCATGTTGTAAGGTAATGAGCCTAATTTATTCATGTGTAAGGTTTTCTTGGTGACAGGAAACTGTAGCTATTTACAAGCTTTCAACTCTTTAATTTGATGTTACCTCGGGCTATGTGTCGAAGTTTTGTCTGTACAATTGTTAGAAAGAAGTGCATGCATTAACGAGGTGAAGGCTATTCCGTTACATGTTTCCCTGCCTTCAATGTGCGCGGATATCCTATTCTTTGTATACAGAGGTCAGTCCAGTTACTTGTTTCTTTTCATCACTGAAAATGCATTAGTAATATATACATATACTAATAATGTACATATTTAATCATGTTTATGAATATGGTACATGTTTAATATGTACATGTTTAAGAGGTATTTTGGAAATTTTGATTAATATAAATGTGATATTTTTTTTCTTTTCTTTCAATTGTTAGTTAATATAAGTAGTTTATAATTCTTCTTTGAAATGCCATGACGTACAGCAATATTTTGAAAACACAGTTGGTTTCTTAATTGCATTCATACAGATGCACAAATAAAATTCTTGTGTTTCTAGGAACCATATATCATAATTGTGCTTGCATGAACATTCATCATTCAAATTAGCAACGCAAATTTGTTAGTGATTGTAAAGAGATTATATTTATCACTGCAACATCTGTCCCTGTATAATATTTAATCATTGGAGTCGGATGTATTTATAAATCAATTGTTTTATCTATTTGTATTTTGAAATACACAGCATATGTATACATTAATATACATTTATATCTTTTAAAAAAATATCTAATCGCAATAAAGGGTTACAGGCTGTAACTTGAAAAAGAGTAATCATTACAATCGATTATGATTACTTGATTACGATTACCCCATGCCTGGTTACAGATAAAAATTTTCTTAACTTGTAAAAATCATTACCTCTTTGACCCCCCCCCCCCCTTTCCATCATGCATCATACCAAAATAGTCCAACTTTCCTTTAGTTATGAGTTACAATTGAAGTAAAAGGAGAGTATGTGACTTACTATATTCATTTGAATTCTTAATGATACGTTTACCAAACATACTGAGGATATTATGCCTTTGAAAACTGATGAATGGGATTTATCTGATTTTATTTTTACGTATTAAGATACCGGTAATGTCAAAGGTAACATATGAGAAGGGATTTTTCGACCCACACTGATTGCTTTATTAAATTATCATCTTGAGAGACAGGTGACTGTTTTAGCCATGAAAAACTTTATTATCATCA
Source organism: Magallana gigas (assembly GCF_963853765.1). Classification (NCBI taxonomy): domain Eukaryota; kingdom Metazoa; phylum Mollusca; class Bivalvia; order Ostreida; family Ostreidae; genus Magallana; species Magallana gigas. Next base: position 31,636,669 of record NC_088860.1, read on the forward strand.
TCACCAGATTTTGTCAAAGTTACTATGACATGACTGTATTATTGAGTCATTATGTAAGTAAATTAACCATCCTAGTTAATTAGTTCACTTCTGGAAACTCTGTAAACTACGACTTAATTACTGTACCTGTAATATTTCATCATGACAAGGACAACTTGTTGGTGTATTTTGTGGGTTAATTCCCGAAACACTGTAATGATCTACTAACTGTACCTGTACAATTTTAGCTGCATCACCTCAAAGCCACTAAATGTGCAGATACCACAAGTCATCTGTTTTAATGACATTTAGGTTTTGTGTGTTCTAGCTACACTGTACACAAAGAAGTTTTCTCTTATTTCATAGTTTGTAGCCATTTCAGATTTGCCACATTAATTAATCAAATTCTAGTTCTTATACAGAATAAAATAATGAAAGTGAATTATGATTTCCTGTTAATTAATGTATAAATATATGATGCTGCAAATGGTAGATAGGTAAAAATTTTCTGAGGGCTTTAACAATTACTGTAATAAGCTATAAAGATTACTCATGTTTATATACACAGACTTATTTTAATATGTAATTACATATTGGCCTGCATATAGATAATAACTCTTTTGCCTTAAAAATGTGTTCCTGCATTTTAATCAGGTTTTTCTTTTTCTTGCAGCTATCTGATCTGATGGTGATACGGCAGTATTTAGATAAGACAGATAGGGGCTTCATTACAAATACAGTCATGGGATAGATGACATCAGAATGCATAGCTTCATCAGCGATATGGAGAAATAAATGGGATCCATGGAGAAATAAACGATTGTGAAATTAGTTAGTGATATTCTACATATAAGAGTGACAAAACTTTTAAAGGATATAAAACCTGCTGAATGTGAAGACAGAAACAGGTAAAATGTCAGAGGAAGGGAATATAAATGATAACGATATGAAAATTGGTGAGGTGGAAGGGATAGAAGGATCTGTGAATGATGAAGATTTAGGGGGAAATGACCTTTTAAGGAACCAAGATCTAGAAAAGGAGGAACATCTGAGGAACCAAGATTCAGTGGAGGAGGAGCACCGAAAGAACCAAGATCTAGGGAAGATGGAGCATCGGAAAAACCAGACGGATGATGAAAAACAGGGAACAGAGGAAGATATTACAGAGGTGAAGATTTGTGAAGACAGCGAGCTTAAAAGTGATAAAAGCAAGGACATAACAGATTGTGATCATACACCAATAAAAGACAAGTCACACAAGGATAATAAAGAGGATAACACAGAGTCTACAGAAGGAGAATTAAATGAGACCGATCAAGACTCGGATGAGAAATTTCTGTCGTCAGTTGAATCGGATAAAGACGCGGAGGTTAAATTTCTAAATTCCAGTGGAACGGACAAAGAATCAGATACAGTTTCCATCGGATTTGAGATTGTACCAACGGACAGCCTGCAAATTCCCTTCACCCATTATGTGGATCATAGAAATCTCACTCATTCTGGAAAGAGTGCACACAGTGGTGAAAGGACAGATCATGAAACTGAGCTTGTTCGACTGCTGAAGCTGTACAGAACGAGCAACAAGGACTTGAAGGACTTTCATCGACGGAATCCTTGGGGAACCCACGACACTATTCGGGGACAGCTGTGGGTCAGAGTTTGTGAGACGCTTCACAAAGCCAAAGGGAATCTCTATGACGACTATGAGAAAGATCTTTTCCACCAAAGTAAGTTTAGAGTACCAATCTCTTTTCTTTCTTCTATCAAATACTATATTCATCTCATGTCATTTGCTGTGTTTTATTTTGGTAAGAATTTGTTTGCCAGGGAGGTCATTGGCCTATTTTCAGTAACTTTATTATGTAATATTACATTTAGTCTTAATTTTACAGGAGAGTCTGGTGTGAACCTGCTAAACCCCCTTCTAAATTTGATCAATGTTGATAAAGTGATAAATATTTATAGAAATTAAATAATTCAGATGAGCAATTGTATACATGTATGATTTTCTTGATTACAACTAACATTTTTTTATCTTTCAGGAAACACTGATGATTTAGCTTTACCTCCCTTTGTGGACTTCAATAATCTCACCTCCTACCATTTATCTGAACAAGGCACCAAAACTGTGGCGAAAATTCTCGCTGTGATCCAAAACACCAATCCAGAGATTCTGTACTGTCCTACACTGTATCCCAAACTGAGCATTTTTCTGCATTACATGGGGCCCTCTGATGCTTTTAACTGTATATATGCTTTACTCCGTTCCAAAGATGCCAATATAATGCAGACCAAAGTTGCTGTTGAATCGTCCAAACTTGTACTTCGAGACCTTACCAAAAAATATGCGGTAATGCACATTTTTTTTTTCATGCATTGATACATGTACAATCTTATATCTATCGGCAGATTTTCAAACAGTGTTATAAAGTGGAAATTGAATTTAATAGTATATAATCAGAAATTATTTTGTATGTTGCAAGGATTATGGTTTTATGTATGTTTTCAGATAAACCGTCAAACTTTGTTATCTTGAACTAGTGTGACCATTTAAAAACTTCGAGATATCAGAGTTTTCGGCATATCAAGAGTAAAATGCTTAAAATATAAATGGTTGGGACTTACAAATCACTTCAACATATCCATTGTATTCGAGCTATCAGTGTCCGAGATATCGAAGTTCAACTGTATGTAAGGATAGAAGTCACATTGAAATTAAGATCTGTATCTTAATTTTCAGAACTGATTATGTATTTGTAGAAATCGGCATATGTGTATCTGGTGAGGAACTGCAATGATGTGACAGCAGTGTTCGACTCCTGGATGTGGTGGCTTTTCTCAGACCTCCCTTTCCCTCATATTGTGAGTACTGATACCAATGAATAACTTAGTACTTCAAAATTATTAAGAATCTACCATCTTAATAAATAGATGTACATATCAACTCAACATCCACTCAGATAGCTGACTTGTATCTAAAAAAAATGTGAATTTTGTTGAATATATTAAGAGGTTTTGCTTGTGAGTTAATTGAATTTTTTTTATTGTGAAGAGTCATAAGTGTGTGAACATTTATACTGACTGTTCTTTAGCATTTCCTTGTGTGAAGTGTGTTGTATGGGAAGTTATATACATGTTTCACCTGTAAATCCCTTTTTTTTCTTCATATGTCCGGTATTATTCACGTAGATTTTAGATTGGATGTATGACATTTTCGTCAAAATATCCTCCCATTGATTCATATTAATATCTTGTTTTACATGACAGTAAATAAATATCCTTTATTCAGGGATAAACTTATCATATATAGAAGTTCAACAAAGAAATAAAAGAATTATATTATTCTAGAAAAGGAAGTACATTTCTTATACATGTATTACAATTTATTCTGACAGATAGTGATTTTGAAATTCTTATCTCAAATTTCACACATTGAATGCTATCCTGTACCAGTACTGTACTCAGCATTCAGAGAATTGTAATGTTTGCTGTGTCAATGTGATTTATTTACCTGGTACTCTATCAGTCATGACCTTAAATGTTTGCCCCTTTGAGACCAGTTTAAGGCAGTTTTATGAAGATAGTAAGGACAGATGGAGATAATGAAAGCCTAGCCTGCTTTCCTGGTACCTGTTGTACTTTTGTGATGAATTCCCTGTTCTCTTTAAGGCCGCTGGATGGTTGTGGCAATTTTTAGACAATATAAATCTTCTTTTAAGAAGAGTTCAGTATAAAAGATATTATAGCAAAATATTAAAATTTCATGAAGTAATTTTTCAATTTTTTCTTAATTAAATGATAGTTTATTTAAAGCTAATCAAATCATATCTAAAAAATTAATGAAGATTTGATGGCTAATTTGGTGACCACCCAGTCTCCTGAACAAATTTTTAATGGTATACAAAATTTTTATATGACATCTTAATGGTAGTGTATGTTACTTGTACTGCTATACAACATGCTTTTTTATAGCATGTTTTTAGGTTTTAATAAAGGGGGGGGGGGTGACATTCGAAGACAATGTGATTTATTTTGTAAAACGGAGAAATAAAATGCTTTTTTACTTACCGTTATTGTAATTCAGATAATAAATATTTATATTGGTCTCATTAATTTTATATAGTTAGTGTTTGAAGTGATGTAAAGTTTTTGGGTCTCTTGAAATACCGGTTGTTAAAAAGGAAAGTTTATTGCACATCTCATACATGTGTGTTGAGTTTTGTGATACCATAGATCTTGGTTTTATCGCCTATCTCCCATAGAGCGGTTGATTATATATCTTTTAAACGCAGATAAATTTAATTTTTGTCATATATATTACTCTGAATAAGAATATTGTTATTCGATTTTTGAAACATATGGGGCAGCTATACCTGTAAAACAAAATATATACCAAATAGATAAATGGGTTAAACCAAAAAAAAAAAAGAAAGAAAGAGTCCACTGTGAACTAGAATAAAAAGTTAGAAAATAAAGAGGTCATTGTCCAATAACTGGTTCTGTGAGCACTGGTGAGGCCTGAATACTGCTTAAAAAATAAGGTTGACATTTATTATGTGAATTTTCAGGTGAGAATTATTGACTGCTATTTAGTGGAAGGAGTCAAAGTGCTGTACCGAGTAGTACTCTCTATACTCATCCTGTTTACAAAATACTCAGGTAAGATTTTAAACTCTGTTTTACCACTGATTATGAGAGTTTTAAAATTACTCGGGCTTTTAAAACTGCAAGATCAGTAATTTTAGTCCAATTACAGGTATGTAAAGACAGCTCAAGATGCTGAGTCTGCAAGTTTGCTTAAAAAAAAAAAAACCTCCAGTTAAGCTCTTGTTTAAAATTTTATTGCCTGCAGGATGTTCGGTAGCTAGAATATTGAATTTGGAACAACTACGTATTTGACACACTGGACTTTGGAGAAGATGTATACATAAATGCAAGACTCTTTAAAAAAATTCACCAGAGACTCTAGAAAAGATGTGATTCATTTTTTGGAACTTTAATTTTATGATCTAATATTTTTGAGATACTGATATTATATTACTTATGATATAAAGAAAGAGCATAATGTCTTAATGCTACAGTTGGAGACTGTGTAACTGTGTATTGCATTTATTTCCGGTTCAATCAGTATCACTCATGTATCATCAGTGAATCTGTTTTATCAAATATTGAAGTGTTGCTGCTGTAAGGTGTGAACTTTTTTAGAAATTCAATTTATTTTGAAACTGATGTTGAATTCCTTTAATTGAGGGCTAATAAATAATGTTAATTAATGGGAGTATAATAGTGACCTAATTATGATGAGCTAGATGTAAATGGCTGATCATCTATTGAATTTTTCTCCTTTTTTTTCTATTCAGTGTCAGCGAAACACCATGGTGCGATAAATGACACATTTACTGTTGGCGAGAGGATTCGTCAATTCTGTACTAATATGCCTTTCCCTGTTGAAAAACTGCTGAAGGTAGGTTTTGTTAATGCAAGTTAGTGCATGACTTCATGAAACCATTTGCTAGACTATGAAATATGTATACATGTAAAAACTTGCAATTAGGTAGTTTATATAATCTAATTCCAATTCTGTAAGTTTGTGTTTTGACCAATTTTTTCATGCTCTCTCCTTTTGCAAAAAAGAAGGCATATTGTTTTTCACCTATCTGTTAGTTGGTAGATTTATATATCATTTGATCAAGTACTGTCCATTTGAAATAGACCAGTCAGAAAGTTGTGTATGACGGACATCAAACTTGGTATACAGGTACATCTGAAAAAGTAGATTCTTACTGGGTTTTTTAGGTCATAAAGTAAAAGGTCAAGTCCAAAAATATTCAAGACAAAGAAAGATATTCTCACTTAATATATCATCAGAACTTTTTGCTTGAAAAAATCTACCAAGGATTAAATTGCCTGGACCTATTAATTTTCAGGTCAAGGGTCAGAGGTCAAAATACTCAGAACATGGACGATACTGTCTGTTTAATAACTTGAAAACACCTGTCTTGAGAGATTAACATGGTGCACTAATTCCACTAAAAGAGTAGAGGACTCCTTTTGATTTTGAGGTCACCAGGTCAAAAGTCAACCTACTCTGTACAAAGCAAATTATTGTCTGCTCAATTAATAGGTTCTTTATTTTCTTAAACTTAATGAAAGAGAATACAGTCCTTACTTCAAATGATCTTTTTCTTTCATAATAGCGAGGGTTTAGAATCCGCGGCCTGACAAAGAAGGAGATCCAGAAGCTACAGCTGCGCCACGAGATGTGTATCAGCAGTCAGCACCACCTCCAGCACGAGTTACAGAAGTCCGCCTCCGCCCACTCCTTCGGCGGCCTCCCTCACTCCCACTCCTTCAGTGGCAGGATCGTTTTCGATCAGACCACGTCAAGCATCGTCACCAGTAACGAGATGGTAAGAATTTATTTAATTTTTTTTTCAGGGTTTCTCACAAAACTGAGTTATTTATCAGACTTAGTAAATGTTTGTACTGTATTTTCCCCAATTTAGTACCCAAATTTATCAAATCTTACTAAGTTACGCATATTTTTCATACATAGAAGATTTTATGAGAGAGATCATTTACACATTCTCTCCCATCCCCTCCTCCCCAAAAAATGTAATATCAGTACACAATGTGACATTTATGCTCAGTACAGTTGAAAATTCATGTTTTTTTTTTCTAATAAACAATTTCATAACTTTTTTTTTTTTATCTTTGTCTCATATTTAATTGGAAAATATTAGTGGTGAGAATTTTGATAGAGTCTATGTCTAATATTTAAGGAGGAATAAATCTTAAATCGAAACAAGCACATGGAAGATAGAACAAACCCACAATTCATACAAATTTGTAAATACAAAAGTTATGTACTATTGCTCAGCCCAAATGGTCATTTCCAATGAAATGAAGCAGAAAGTATATACTGATTTGATGCTACGGTAATTGAGAATTGTACCTTACTTAACCGACCTTTTTCTTTTCTTCCTTAAAAGCCGCGCTTCAGGTCTCTAGGCCTGCTTGTGTTTAATTATGTGGATAGTCTGGTGGCCATTATGGATGATGTAAGTTACAAGCATGTCACAGTTCCGAACCTTTCCTTCCTTAAAGCATACCCCCAAAATAAAACATAATTATACTTAACGGACAAGATCATTCATCGTTGACCTTTGCTGCTTGTTGGAATTCTGACTGAATCTTGAGTTTATATATAAACATATTAAAATTTTGTTGAACTTTTCAAACTTTACATTTTACTAATGGTTCCTCCATATGAAATGTACACCATTATTCAAATCATGTTTCGATGCTCTTACCTATTAAGCAAATCAATTTGGTCATGTGATCTACAATCTTATTACACAACCTTATAACTTCAATTAAAAAAGGTGTTTAAATAGGATTTGATCACATGACCAAGAGATGCTGTAGATGGCATCCAATATATGGGAGCCTCACAAATAATTTTGTTCTTTAAGTAATATGTGCAAGTTACAAATAATTTTTAACACCTCAAGGTACATTGGTTCTATTTTTCTGGTTTTGCACATTTGGCATGGTGTTGTCTTTCTGATCTGATGTTGTTCTAGCTCCATTTCACTTTCATTTATGACTTCTAAAAATCCTCCCTCAAAAAGTGAGGAGAAAATATTTAATGATTTTATTGAATAATTAAATGTATATTGACATATACATGATGTATAATATATGATTCTCTGTGTGACTTTCAACAACAAGTACATGTACATGTAGCTTCTCTCTTGTATATCATTTGTACACTTCATGCATACATCAATGGCTGCATAATTCTTCTAATTTAAAACTTTTTTGGGAGGAGGGGGGTTTGTACCCAACTTGTTTGCTATTAAAAATAATGCTTGCAAGTGCGATTCTAGTTCTAAATATATGACTTTCAATGCTTTATATGAAGATCTGGAACAATTTGATTGATTTGTTGTTGAAGATGACAGCATTTATTCAGTGACGTTATGAGCATAACATAGAAGACTGGTCAAAGTCCCTTAGTGTAGTGTACCGAGTACTTTGGTGGATGTAGAGAGCAGGATATACAGAGAACAAATCATCTCCACAGGTCAAAGAATCTTACTGATATTAATAATATAGGAATGTTTACTGAGATGTGTAACATTACATAGAATATGAGTGATTAACCCATGACAGCTACCTAGCTTAGATAGAAATGAGAACATGTGTTGTAATATATATACGTATACTTCTACGTATATCTTTGGACGGGGGCCCAGCAAGGGTCAATTTAACAGAATTTAAAAATTCATTATTGATTTATAGTTTGGATCCGTCTCTCCTATAGTAATTATAAGATTTGTCTCTTGGAGCATTTTTTCAAAACAAGATCTAAAGTTTATTGTTTATCTTTGATTGTCAAAGAAATTAATTTTCCCAAAATAGGCCCCCCAAGTCTGTAGCAAATGATCTTATTGGGGGACATACTAAACTTGTGTCTGGATTCTATTTTGCAGTATTTTCCAGGTAGAACTGGATGGGGGATGTTTGATATCGGCTTTTGATTTTGTTTGAGAAACCTTCAGAATTTCAGTAATTTGTTGTCCTTTTGAACTTCCCCCAAAAAGACACCCATAAATATTGTGAACTGGTTTTTTTTTCAAATATTTCAAGGACTTGTGATTTAATGCCAACGAAGGACCTCATTTTATTTAACCATGCTGAAAAAATGTATCAGCACCATACAGTGATTGCCTATCTCCAGACAAGTGTATGGTACACATCCCAGCTCGTGGACAGAGACAAAGGAAAGGGTCCCATAAGCCAAGGATATTGACTTACTGTTACACATTTAAGCCTTTTTCATTCTTTGCTTGAAATCTTTTTTTCTACCTTTTATATTTTTATACTTTTTGTAAACTGAAAGCATTAAGCTAAGAGATCTCTGAAATATGCCGTTAAAAATAAAGAAAATGTTCAGAAAGCCTTTCAAAAAGTTGTTCCATAGACATTGTGGTAAAAAAACAATCACGTCTGTTGATGAGGAAGATACTGTCGATGAGAGAACCATTGAAAAAGTTCGCAGGAAACTGACATGCAAAAAGGTGGGAAATAGTTGAATAAAAAATCATTGGCATTTCCAAAATGTCCTTTGTTAAAATTTAACCTACAGCTGTATATATGCAACTTGCAATATCAGTATCATTGGTTCTTTTCTGGGTAGTTTATCAGTACGCTAGTACTTTTCTTGGTAGTTTAAATAATGCCTATCATGTATCCTGTTTGATATTGAAAATTAATTTAATGGCCTGTTTAATTTTAATACTGGCTTTATCATTTATACCTTGGTTTTAATATCTTTCAGTTATCCCGTATGCTTTCAAGGGGTTAATATTTATTTTGATTCTACTGAATATTGTTGGTATCACATAATGCCGGTAACCGCGCCCTTAAGACACTACTTCATACTCACATTCTACCCTCCAGCAATGCACAGACTAGTATATTACCATAAAGCTAAAATTAGGATTGATATAGGTGTACATCAATCGTATAAAATTTTCATGTTTACATATAGATTTGTATATACATGTAATGAACATGCATTACCATAATTCCTAAAGGAGGTAACAGGTTTTATTCTGAAATTACTTGTGCAGTTTTAAGCATGAGGGCTATTAAATTGACTTTGTTGAAAAATAATACATTGATTTCTAATATTTGCCATTTATACATTTTTAATTACTTTTCTTGAATATTAACTTTGATCATTTAGGTCAGTTTCACAATTTAACATGAATATAATTTTATGATTTAACTCTTGGAGATCTATAGTAATGTGCAAATAAATGTGTAAATAAAATGCCCAGTACTTTCAATACTTTGATGTTTTTTTCTTCTGAGTGTTAGTTGTACATTGTGGTCTGGCTTACTTGTAATGTGTTGTGTAGCCATAAAGTGAGAGTTAGAAAGGCATAACAGTTCAGTTAAGGTGTTAATACCGATAGCAGGTTACTGTAAGGTTATTTCAGTCTTTATCATCCACTTGTTATTCCATGCACACCTGTTAAAACTTCTGGTAGTAAAGATACAATGTTGTCATGCATTCAATGCAGAAGAATTTTAAATGTATAGCAGCTACGTTCCAGTCAAATCGCTTTTAATCTATTAACATATATTTAATATGTACACTTTGTAAATATGGAAAGAAATTTTTTTGCATTTGCAATGCTGCGCTTTTATATTGTAAACTTGTAAAATATGACGTTGTATAGCCATGATTAAAGTCCTGTTTAATGCCTTCTGAAACATTTGTCCACCTTTATAATGTTTAATCCGTTAAAGAGCTGCAAAGACTAGACTGACATATAAATAAATCATTTGGACACAAACGATAATTAATTTTACATGGTGTCTGACTTTACATGGTTCATGAGAATGCTGACAGTGTGAACTCTAGACACACCATCTGCTGTCAGCAGTGTATCTGCACTAAACCTAAGAGTCCATCCACTGATTCATCATTCTAATTTGGGTTTTTTAACAGCTGTATACCATCTGGTCATGGCTGCCGGCAAGGTACGCGGTTTGTCAGCCGGAGCTGTTGTACACCTCCGAGGAGCACGGAACCAGTCTGAGGACCCTGTACACGCGGATCGAGAACCACCAACCCACCCTGATCCTCATCAAGACTACCACAGACGAGGTCCGTCTAACTCACAAAGTGCATAGTCATCCAATTGATCTTACTCATTACATTAATACCCCTTCAAGTGAAATTAAGGGGATTGTATAAATGTATATTAGGAATCATTCAGTACATGTAATTTCTTTTCTTTTTCTTAACTTGCCTGAGCCAAAGACTGATATTGCCTAAATTTTCAGTTATGCACAAAATGTAAAGTTAAAAATTGAGTAAATTGGTTAAAACTTTGGAAAATAAATAGAAAAGAACTTGGTGACTGAACCTTTGGATATCTTTATACAGGTGTTTGGGGCATTTTGTTCCATGTATTGGAGGGAGAGGAAGAAGAGCAATAAGAATGTCTACTACTTTGGTACCGGGGAAACATTTGTGTTTACACTGTCCCCAGAGAGAAAGAAGTATGAATGGGTGGGCCTCCACGAGGAGAATATCTCCAACACCGCAAACATGTTCCTGGCTGGGGACAGTAAAATCCTCACCATAGGAGGAGGGTAAGTTCACTGTGTTTTTATCAAGCAATTAGTTTGATGATTTATTGGTACAGTGTAAAGATGTGCTTTTAAAATGGACATTTTTGAAAATGTCGTCAATGCAAAACTGACACAGACTTGTGATTTATTTGGAACTGAAATTTTGATGTACTGTAAAATTGGTTATTTATGCTGGTGGTTAATTACACATTTTTTATAGTCAAACAATGTTTACTGTGTACTGATAACTAGCGCAAATTTCCCCCGCATGTTAATAACCACTTTTACAGTAAAATGCAAATTGAAGAAAACACCCACTTTTTTTTGTGTGTGCACAAGATGCATGACATAATTTTCTTGATTTTAACAGCAATGGTGAAGCCATACAGTTGGATGAGAATCTCCTACACTGTCGGACTGAGCACTGTGATACGTTTGATAACCCACCCCTCTGCTCCGATCAAGACTTCACGTGCAAAGTAGTGGAGGTCTATGGATTTCAATAAGAGTACAAATGTGTGATATAAAGGGCATGTATTCCATAGTCAAACAAAAAAAACAAAAAACCAGCTCTGGCTATAATGTTGCATTCCAAGTGATTTCCAAGTTGTGTGATAAAGATTTTATATGTATTAATACCTCTGTGTAGTTATTGCAGTTTTTTTAGCAGAGGCACTTGATGTACGTAGCATGGAGGAATGCTTCTTGTAATAAAAGGACAATTTCTTAACATCAAGTACCTTTGCCTTTTTAAGGGCTGGAGTGATTGCAAAGATCTGTTCAGTTTATTTGTTATTGTTTTTATTGACCGTGCTACATGTATGACATAATACAATTGTATGACATCATTAGTTGTATGCTATGTCAAAAAATGATGACTAGTCGACTATATTTTTTTTATTATAATTTGTCATTGATGCTGATACTGTTTTGTGTGGGTTTTTATTAGTATTATTATTTTTGGAGGGGGGATGCACATGTCCAATTTTAGAAACAAAAGGAAATTAATTTTTTTGCTTTGCCTTTTGTCAAACAGATTTCAAACTTTGTAAAATGAATTTAGAATTCATACATTTACAATAACACTTTGGTTTTCATTGAAAATCTAAATCAAAAAATTATAAAGCAAGAGGTTGCAAATAATGCAAATTAACTTGAATATTAGTATGGTAGTTGATGATATATAGGCTTTCATGTTTGAAAGGTTTTTTTTTTTATCATCATGTTTAACCTTATGATTGTTTACCATCAATTAAGAAGCATATGCAGAGGTAGACACTAGACAGTGCTTACAAATGGCAAGTTTGAACCAAATTATATTTTTGTCTTCAGAAAGAGTCTCTCTTTGCTGTGACTTTTTTTAGACCATTTTCCTTATATATTCCAAATTCATTGGCATCCTTCTTTTTTATGCAAAGAATATTTTTTTCAATGCCTATATCTGTATGTTTTAATTGTCTATGATATTTGTAAATCTGGTCAGCAATTTTCTCTTGCACCATCATGAAATTTTTTAACCAAATGCAATAGAAAAATAACTTTTGAAATATCAATGTCTTTATTCATAGTTATGCGGCAGTTTTTGTCATATTAAAGAAAAAACACTCATTTACTTGAAAGCATCTATTTGAAAGTTTCTTGCCCTTCAAATTAAATATGTGTTATATTGTGTAACTAAACCAGTGCTTCAATTTTTACAGAAGATTTTACAGCAATACATTTTGTTTTGCCTCGGACTAGAATGTCGCGACGTCATTGGATGAAACGCGTCACGTTGCTGCCTTACAAATTTCTTTAAAAGGCAAGCGTCAAAATTTATAGCGCAACATGGCGGACGTAACGTTATTTGAACTGATTTTCTACACAAACGTTTGTTTACATATCAAACTTTAGGTCCTCGACAAAACAAAACACTTATTAGGTTTGTTACTGACTGTTTAAAGAAATTTGTGGGGTCGGTAAAGTCCATAGAAGGCTCGGCTCCGCCTCGCCTTCTATGGACTTTACCGACCCCACAAATTTCTTTAAACAGTCAGTAACAAACCTAATAAGTAATAATATTAGTCTTTTTGATGTATAGCTGTTAAAAATCCTTACAAATTTTACATTGGGATAGAAAACTAAGAAACTAAAAGAGGAAAAAAACCTTTATTACTATGTATATGTTGAAGTTGCAAATACATTGTCATTTCAAAAGGAATTGGTTGTCATGTTTTCCTATTTGCCCTAATTTGGGTTTTTCTTTGGTCTGAGGGTTGGGGGGAGGGGATGTTCAAAATAAAAAAAAAAAGATGATACAAGTATCGGTGCATGTCCTATACGAGGATATACACATGTATGTACATTTTAAATTTGGGGTTTAAGGGTAACATTTTGCTAGCTGATACTACCCTCACTGGCAAGACATTACGTGGCCAGTAAGACTACATTTCATTTTATTTTCATAAGCAACAGTAGTATAGTTACTCTTTATTTGTACAAGACATCTCTTAGTTTCTTTTTGAAAGAGGTTTATTGTTCAAATAATTTTGTTTCTTTGTAGCTAAACATTTGTTATATTTCTGTTTGTTATAAATTTAACTTAGTAATAAAAAGAAATTTAATTGTGTACCTGCGTGGCCTTGTTTGCTATAGTCAAGTTTTCAATACGAGAAAAAAAATTCTTATTAATATTACAACTTTATTAGATTTTGGAAGGTTTATCAGAAAAAGTAATAGAATTAGGGCAAAAACATGTATTATAAACAGTTATGGTATAAATATAAAAAATCTCAATATAATTGTTTTATTATGTTGTTGCTCTTCAAATCCTGCATAATTGTCTTTAGTAGCAGAACAGTTCCATTGGTTAGAAAATGTAACAATGTACGTCATTTACATCATTCAGTAGTTTGTATTGAACAGCTTATGATTATTGTCAAGTAAAAAAATTTAAGATATTATATCTGTAGATTTTGTGTGAATATTAATATTTATAATAGATTGTAATTATGACAAGTTTATGTTCCACCAATGGCTAATGGAAAAATACACCAATTATATTTTGATTCATATGAAAGGCATTGGATGTTTAAAATTATGTATAAAATTGTTTTTTGTTTCCAACATTATATTGCATATAGCTTTATATATGCAACAGAATCTATGAATTACAGTGCATACATGTATATGTATGTTGTAAACATTATGTACTAAGTTTTATTGATGCTTGAGATTTGGAACAATAGTTTGTTGTGTAGTACACACAAATGTAAATGTGCAATCATATGTTATAAATATTTTTAAAAAGTCAAATTTTTTGGTCAGTGATCTTCATAGTATGGTACATGTATGTTGCTATCTAAGTGCTTGGCCATCTTATTGGACGTCCCATCTCTCCAGAAGAAAAAGCATGTAGTCTCTGTAGAACATGTCCAACAAATAGAGAGGCCCTGCAAAAGAAGATCAATTTATTTCAATGAATGACAGTATCAGTCACTATCTGCAAGAATGAAGATCCAAAGATTCATTTAATTGCTACCACAAACTGTAATGGTGGCAGTGGTTTGAAGCAATGGGCTAGTGTAGACAAGAATGCAGATTCAAAGGTTCATTCAACTGCTACCACAAACTGTAATGGTGGCAGTGGTTTGCAGCAATGGACTAGTCCGAAATATCTGACGTTTTTCTGGCTTTTTTAACGATTTTGATATTTACTTGCCAGGAAAACGTCAGAACCGGCGCCAGAACTGGAGCCTCAATAATGCTTTGAAGCAAACCAATCTTGCAATATTCTTCTCTGAAGTCCAATCCCCTGAATTTTATAAACGATTAAAAAAGCCAGAAAAACGTCAGATATTTCGGACTACAATGGACAAGTGTAGAACAGTACATGTTTGCAATTGAATATTTACTGCACTCTTGATCTATATACCTTACAACCACCAATTGTATTCATAACTCATTGAATGCAAATTCATCAATAAAATAAAATGATGTAATAGTGAACATGCAATTGTTCTGCTGGCATATTTTATAACTGTAATTATATCATCATGTACTATCAAAAGTACATGTACTCTACCTAATGTCTCTGGACAAATGAAAGTTATCATTTTAAAAATCTGAGTGCTGATGTACGTCCACTCTAACACAAACTGTCTGATAAGTTCTTCTCTCAACTTAAGCTTGTTCTGTGAAAGGCGGGTTACCTGAAATTATAAGTTATAGTATTGATTTTCTTCATCTTATCAAGTTCTGAATAATCATTCCAGAATTACTGTGGTTTCATCAATATTGAATGGATGTAAATTTTTTGTGGATTTCAATATTAAATTGCAAAAGATTATTCACAGGAGAACAAAATTCACAAAATTTTATTTGGTTCAATTTTTTTTCATAGAACAAATATCTATAGCATTTAAAAAGTATTTGAGATAGAGTCAAACCTTAAAAGTCATTATCTTGAAATTCATAAAAACCAGAAAAAACTATGTAAAAGCCAAAGATTCAAGAGAAAAAGATTACCATACATAAAGAAACTGTTGTTCATACATGTTCTTCCAAATTACCGGTACTTTGATATTTAAATGTTTTTAGAGTAATCAATTTTTTAGATATCCACTTTCAACTGTACAAACATCTCGGTCATAAGCTTAGATCTCACAATCGTTAGCATGCGTACCTTTTCCATGCTTTTCAACACGACACCCTCCACCCAGTTCAAGTGCTCAGAAAGTGAGCATGAGGTGTCCCAGAGATTACCATACTCCTGCAAGACTATAAAAATAATATCCATTGCATAAGAGATTGATAAACCTTAAGTTTGCTTAAAAAAATGCATGTAAATAAAAACTGTACCACTAGCTGACTTTTGTTACACATTGCTTAGCCCAAAAAAATTTGATTTTTCAGTTTACATCTTTTTTTTTCTAATGTATAACATAAATTTGAAGTACCAGGTAAGAAATATCGCACAGAGATCAAGATTTAGGGATTGTCTGACGTCATATACTGCAAGTGAGTGCAAATAAATCAAATGCACTCTCAGTGAGAAGTAATGAGTAATGAATCTAGAGAAAACTGAGAGAAACAAGGTCTGTAAAAATTGAATCTCTAGTACCGATACATTGTAAGTACCGGTATATGTACTTCTGCAGTTATGTATAGTTACACTGATAGACAAGGTCGGCACCAATGGAAGCAGGAGAGAAGTGGTAGAACAGAGGCGTGTTTTTGAATGTCCGTTGGAGTTGATGCCAGGCCCTCTGAATGGTTGCCGCGGTGTCTCGACTCTCCACCACTGAGTTAGCGGTGATACTCATGTGGTTCAGCTGGATCTGTCTCAAGAAACTGGTCTTGAATCGATAACATGCTAACAAAAAAAGCAAATCTATAATATAAATACAATAAAACATGCTTATAACGAACTGCCAGGGACAGGCTATTTTGCTTTGTTATGCGTTATTCGTCATACTGTGGAATCATTAAAATTCATGGGGGCCAATTTTCGTGGCTTGCTTCAATTTTACAAGTTCGTGGGGACGTAATTTTGTGTATTCTCTTATACTTACAAAAGGAAATATGACTTTATAACCCTAATTTATTTATTGTGGAGGGTGTTAATTCATGGGTAAAAGGAACCCACAAATTCCACGAAAATTGAACTTCCACGAAATCTAATGATTCCACAGTATCTGTCAAGTTTACAACATGTAACATAGTCATAGGGAATGAAAGTCACTTCGCTGTAAGTGTCAATTCGCTACAAGCGTGTTTGCTATAGCAATGTTTTACTATACCAGTCTGCATGCAAACATTGGCCCCTCTATAAAGAAGCTATTAAAGGTCTTAAGAAATATTTTACCTTTAATTTTGGCATACTTGATGATTGGAGGAATACAGTAAAGTCCATCTTGATGCCAGTGAAGAAGATTTTTTACAAAATTCTTCAAAGTCAGCATAAGGCTGTAGAGACAATTAAAAAAGCATATTGTGCTAAATTTAATGGGCAAAAAATCTAATTCTGTATCTTTATTATTCCAAATGTGAAATTCATCTAATAGCAAGAATTGGCTATGCCGTTTAACCGAAACATAATTATAGCTTAGACTATTTAAGAATACATGAAATACACAATTCTATTTACATGTATGCACACAGTTCTGAAATGATTGCAAATGAACAAAAGTAAAATAATCATGCAATCATATTACTGTTAACATATTTTTGACGTGTACGATATTTGTTGGAAATTAGTTTTTGAACAAGTTGGCGTGGATTTGAATTAGCACACTCTTGAATGTGACCATTCAAGGATACGCATGGCATTTAGCGATGTACTTTATTTAGCTGAAGCCGCATTCTGCCAAAAGCGCTAAAAAGAATACACAGCCAAATGTAGTACATGTATATGTTTACAGTGCATGTATTTGGTAATCATTCACATGTGTATTTTTATCATCAACCTGAACTTATGGTATGCTAAATATACTCTGAAGGGAGAGGCTTACCCTGAGGGGAGGGGGACTAAGACATGGGGTAGAAGGAGGCCATTCATGTTCCTGTAGATGATCTGATCGCATCTCTCAATGGCTGCCACCACAAGCGGGTCAGACAACAGTTTCAAGGTCAAAGATGGTATTGACCTCCAAAATTCAACTATTATGTCTCTGATCTGAAAATGGTTTTGAAAAAATTAACTAAATTCAAAATGTGGATCTAGAAGGCAGGAAAGAACATCCATGTCATATATTATCAGTAAGCAGAAGCCCAATACTTTAATCACTGAGCTACGACGATATACAACCAAATAGAACAATATAAACAGTTTAACAAAACATTTAAATTGCCATCTTGTGATGTAGTGTCTTAAAAAGTATAAGTGTAGGTGTAGTGAGGTATAACCTTAACCATAAGAATTAGACAATTAATCCCTTTAATCCCTTTCACATAAGATTACTTTGTGCTAAGTTTTTTTTTATAAATTATCCCAGTGGTTCTTGAGAGGAAGCTAATAATGTGAAAAATTTACAGATGGATATTGAGACAGTAGGACAGATGCCAGACAGCCAGACAACAAGGGTTTATAAAAGTTCACTTGAACCTTCTGCTCAGGTGAGCTAAAAAGAAACAAACTCACTAATTCTTATACAAAACATTAAGACTAGGTCAGTATGGAAGACTATAAAGTAGAAATTTAAAGAAAGCGATTGAAAACACTTCATACCTGATAAAACTCAGCCCTAAGGACACAATCTAGAAGTCTAACCGCATGCCATCTGTATGTTAAATCCAGAAAATCTTCAACCTTTGAGAAGAAAAAATAAGGAAAAATTTTAAGAGGTTTTCTTTTCAATTTTTTTTTAATAGAAATGTATTTATTATCAGGTTCTAAATTTTTATTTTATTTTTTACCTTAAAAAAAAGACAATACATCTTTTACTTTTCAAAGCTAATATATTCTAACTCTTTCCTTGTTTCTGATTAATTATTTAGCAAAAGAAGTTATTTTTAGGTAACTTGTTTTACAAACCACTTGATTCTCTGATTTCAATAATCCAATGTCTTCACAAGTTGGAAAACTGTGTAGTAAGGGCAATAACTCTTGAGAGTACTCCACCAATATGTTAGAGAATTGCCCATTGGCAAGCTAATCGCCAAGTAATAAATGGAGTAGAAAGCAATTCTTACATGCAATCATATAGAAGAATGTTAATTGGAATTTAAAAAAGTTATATTTTATTTTTATGTAATGAAACAAAACAAAACAAAATAGATGACGTTAGTTCTCAAACTTACTGAAGTATTATTCTCTTTTAATTGTTTTTCTCTGCAAGATAAGAATTGTAAAATGAATTAATTAATGGGTAGTGTTCTCTTAATTCTTATTTATTATATCAAACAAAAAATGAAGTCTGAGTAGTAAGACACCATTGTAATCAAAAAAAGTATTTGAATGTTTTGATGTAAAAGTGCCTTAAAATGAATAAACATTTCAAATTTTAAAGTTTATTCTCATGAAATAAACCATCAACATTAAAGTAAATACCAGTTAATCTACAAACATGTTTACTGCTAAAATCCCACTTTATAATATCTAGAGTTCATACCTGTCTTTCTGAATTTCCTTCTGTTGTCTCTCAGTTTTAGGTTTAACCCCAATTCCACAATAATGATATCTGAAAATATTTTGGAAAAAGATGTCTGCAAGATTTTTTTTCTAAAGGAAAACTGCTGATTTAAATATGAACTACAAGTGTTAAAGTTAAATACAATGCATACAGATGAAAATTAAGGGATTTAATGAGAAAAAAATCACTGATACAGTACTTGAAATCTTCAGTTTATAGGTCAAAACATTTCAAATAAAAATGCAGGATGCATTACATTTTATTTCAATTAAAAAGGGGAATAACTCAATTTTTCTATTTTTAAACAAAAAAATAAAAAGTGAGTTATTTCCCTTTCCAATATGGCAATTAAGCTGATGTGGGCAGTCCCAGAGAAACTTAACATTGCTTTTTAAATTGTTTTTTGGCCTTATAACAAAATTTAAGTCATGATCAATATCATAACTTTTTACAAAGTTTAACTCCTTTACATTCTACAGAAATATACTAAACATATGTTTCTAATACTGCATTGAGAAAATTTAAGATGTGGCTTTAAATTTATATAAATTGTATCAGAAAGTGTGAAATGAATTCTGATTCATTAACATCTAAAGATATTAATATCATATGGTTGGATTTAGCTTGTGCATTAATACCTTGTGTGTACTCAGTTTAACCCAAATTATATCAAAATTTTACAAATTAAAATAAAAAGCTTGATTCAAACTGAAAACATTTCATTGATTCATGAATCCTAATCTAGCAGTTCTAAAGAAACACAGTCCCAGTACTAAAATATTGAATCTTAATTGAGATGACTATCTAGGACAAAAACCTGTTTGATCAAATTGATTCGGTAAAAGATGCCTTGCTTCTGGGAAGATATATCACGATCTAATCAAGAACAGCTGACCTGGTTCATATTCCGGTGAGTAATTTTAGTGATTGGATAAGGTTCTGCTTTCTGGGCAATACACAGTTAGAACCAGCACACGCTTAAACTCATTTTATTTCAATGTGGGTTTTTTGGTTTTGTTTTGTTTTGTTTTTTGGGGGGTTTTTTTCATTTTTTTTTTGGGGGGGGGGGGCTATTTTACATACACACTGGCTTTACAGAAGCAAACCAAAATGTTTTTAGAAATTAAGTAGAATGAAGACAAGGGAATCCATCGATCAATCCAGGAATATTTTTAAAACTCTAAGTATAAAACATACTTCATAGCTTTGAAGGTTATAATACCAATATGCATGGCGTTCATGGGCATCTGTTGTTGATTTATGGTAACTTTAACATATGGCCATCATTCATGTGGATTCTAATGTCAGTTACATTAGATATCTATCAGATACATTTCATCCAATCTTCAACTATAAACTTTAGTCAATACCAGTACATTGTACTACAGTGTGTCCTTCTTTGGGTAATATAACTGAAGAAGTCAGAGAAATAGAAAACTTTCTTTTCATATAACCTTCATCTCTACTGCAATACCAAGGAAAGACACAAAGAAGTAAAGGACTATATTATATATTTAATCATTGCGTAGATTGTACAGTCTGATTAAAATCAAACATTTGCTAGCTCATTTTTATATTGATAAAATATATACATGAAGCTAGTGAAGTTTTTTATTTTAATCAGAATGTCTTTCATATCTGTTTACCTTTGATTTAATTGTTCATTACTGACGTTTCAACCTTTATTTCATAACACTGATTTTTTACTTTCAGCAGAAACACAAGGTCTGACCTGGAATTTCCCCTGGTTCCTATTCTCCGTGTCTTGACATCGGGAAATATCGAGCGCAGGATTTTCCCAAAGGTGGCCGGGTTACAGTGAGTGATGTTGTTCCTCTCGCAGTGAACGATGTAGGCCTGGAAAATGTCGCCTCTGCTCAAGGAGTTATTTGGCTGGACAACAAAGTGGCTCTTTAACCTGTCAAAAGACTCCTCATTATTACAGTCTCAAAAACACAACTTATATCAGAAAATGTAATTGATGCAATGCAGAGGTCCTCTTAGAACTTTAATTTGTACATTCCATCTCTATAACCTACAAAAATGTTAAGGACAAAATGTTAATTTTCTCAAGAGAAGATTTTATCCTACATGTACTTACATTTTTTTTTCTTTCAAAATGAATAATGATTGATAATTAATCAATGTGCAAGAGCATTTAGGGAAATGTCTCAAAAAATGATGATATGTACTACATGTATCTCCAAATCTCTAAAGGGTTTCTTTTATTATTGCCCACCATTTGGTGACCACGGGCCCATGTGCTCCTCCAAGTATAGGTATTGATTCTACTGGATTATGTCCCTTTGTATCCTCCTCATCCTCTGAGGTGCTGGTCTCCTCATCAACACTTTGTCCAGTCATCACTGAGTTTGACTGTGGGTTCATTGCAATGCGTGCATTATTCAGTTCTGCTATGATCCCCTCATCTAAATAAACAGAACACCTCTCAGTGTAAATTTCATAGTGTCACAGAAAATGCTTAAAAAACTGACAAGATCTGAATTGACATTATAAATCTTATACAGTATTTATTTACTCTCTAATTTATAACTGTATATTCATAAATCCTTACACTAAATATTTTGTTCTAAAATACCTGGTATACCGGTATACAAAATACCTGAAGGGCTCGGTTTGACACAGAGTTTAGTGGATGACAAAATCGGGTCATCAGGACTTGTCAGACATAGTGCTCTGTCCTCCAGAGTCAGTCTCAGGTAGTGGGGGGAGGGGACTCGGTACTCCAAATCCGTCATATCTCTGCTGTATCTATCGGACAATCTTAAAAATAACAATAGTAATAGAATTCAGCACATATTTTTTCAGGCCAATTCATCATAATTACGTTTCATTATTTAACCGATTCATCCAGAAGAATCTATATGTATTTTACAGCTAAATAAATTCTTACTTGTTCCAACAAAATCAATAACTTCCTGGGTGTGTTGTGTATCGCTTGTGTTTTCCCGCAATCTCGACATTGGTCTGCGTCGCCAAAATGCTTTGATGCTGTGAGACACAATCGCAACTCCTCGGACCTTTTCCGACAAATAAAATACCAGCTAGGGCAACACACTGGGACTACTTGTGATACATACACTCTAACACTTATTTTTGCGAGTGACTTTTATTATTTTCTTTTTCCCACGTGTTATACAATGGATGCGTTTGCCATACACCTGGTGTAAATGATTACCTATAGCCGATATAGTGTTGACCTCGAAGAAGTCCATTTTTAAGTAGGGTTTTTTTTTTTTGGGGGGGGGGGGGGGGCTTTGTGGTTTATTTTAACTTTTGATATTTTATTAACCTTTTTTACCATTGGCTGTTGGATAGGAAAATCCATGAATACACAATATACTTAAAATCCCACTCTATATATTGAGGAGGGGGGGGGGGGGGCATTGTAGCCTTATGGGCAAGTATAAACAACAATATTTTCAATCATACATTAATTTGAATATTAATTAAGTTAAATGTGAAAAATAAGAAATAACTGTCAGGGTTTTGCTTGATGGTGATCAATCGATGGTAAATTCCATAGGGTTTCTGATCCGCACCGCTCCTCAAAATGTTTTTTGAGAAATCCCCGTGTGCGTTACAAAATTATCATTAACAAAAATCTAGAGGCTAAGTTAAAAAGAAATTCCTCGAAGACTGGGTTTCTATTAGAATTTTTTTATTATAAAAATTATGTGAAAATTTAGGTGCTAGAAATAGATATTTAGAAAACTATACGGAACGATTATTTATTTTTTATGATTTTTTTAAAACTTTAAACATGATATTCATTTCATTAATGAAAAAGTAGATTTTCAAGTTCAATGGATATGATAATCATTGGACTTTTTGACGCATGATTTGGAAAAGTATTTAGACCCCGCTTAAAAAGCGTTGTACTCTATAAATTAAACACTATCTTTAAGTTGTCAATCAATTTTTAATTAACTTTGTATTGGATAAAACTGATAAGATAATTCGGTGAAAATTCCAAATGGTACGGATGTCAAGTGTAACGGTATAGGTGAGATTCAAGCATTGGAATGTTTGTCTTTGAGGTTTGTTGATACAAGGAGAGAGAGAGAGAGAGAGAGAGAGAGAGAGAGAGAGAGAGAGAGAGAGAGAGAGAGAGAGAGAGAATTAAAGCGGTTATGGAACTATCGAATCCTAAACAGAACGTTTGAATATCTGTTTTCTTAATCAAGTGTCAAGTGATCATTATAACTCTTTCTCTCTCTCTCTCTCTCTCTCTCTCTCTGCATGATGCTTGTGTCCGGAAATACACAATCAATTAAAGGTATTTTAAAAGTTTTTTTCATATCTACGTTGTCACTTTTTAAAATTTTCCACACAATACCCTCTAAAAGGTTTACAGACAAGTGAGAGAAGGCAGACATCGAGCGCGCCCGGATTCGTGACAGTAGGAACTAAACGCGCCTTTGTTTCTGGATGCCTCGGTGTATATTCTAGTTTCCTGTCAGATACAATCAAGACAAGAAAGTATCAGATTTTGTTCAATATGGGTCAAGAGTTATCAACCGCAGTCTTTAAATCGGCACAAATCCTAAACATGCTTTCGGATATCTGGGCAATACATAATATATTACTCCGGGTATTTTTTTTCTCTCTCCTTCATATATACCTGTTACGGAACAATTGTGTTGGGATAATGGACATTATTTACGTTCTAGCTGAACGAACCTCTTCACAAGATCTGTGACTGATTGTGTGCTCAACCTGTTTTTAAAAACCTCAATCGATTTGTTAATAAGAAAAAAAAGTATTCAACAGATTTCATTCATTCATTCATTCTCGCCAGCCGTCTGGTGAAACGGAAGAAAATAGCGAAGATTTACCGGAGTTAAACTTGACATTTCCACAGTGGGACCAAAGACTTTGACACGGAATCTTTTGTTGCAAAAAACCACAGTCCGTATATCGCGAGGACTGATCGACATAATAAATACCGGGACTAAATATAATAACGGTCCCAGCCGTGAGCTTTCTCGGCTATATCTGCGCGCCGATATATATACATTCTGATACAAATTGGGGGATAATGATCTATATAAACAATAAAACGGACCCACAGACGAAGCGCAACCATGAATGAACCTCAATAAAATTGAATGCGGTGGAGGAATCCCGATTACTACATAGCGTGCTGCCGATGATACGGACGGGACTAAACGACAACAGTTCGTGGAAGACGGAGCTGATACAGCGCGCGCGCAGACAACCAGCAGCAATGACCAGACTCTCGGGGGTCGGGGTATTCTGGGCCCTACTGTCCCTCCTGGCCGCGGTGGGGGCCAGTTTCGGATTTTACATGCCATATTGGCTGCAGGGACAGCTCAATGGGATACCGGTGTATTTTGGTGTATTCAGACGCTGCAACTACCCAAGAAGGACTTTTAACGATGAGTTTGAAATGGTGGAGCAGTGTGGACGCTATTCGAGCTTCACGGACATTCCGAGTCTGTGGTGGCAAGTGGCCACCATTGCCGTGGGGACGGGATGTGGACTAGCCGTCCTCATTGCTTTAATTGCTATTCTGGCGATCTGTATTAGAGGGATTATATCGCCTTTCATAGCCAGAATTGCCGGAGTGTTACAAATGTGTTCGGGTAAGTATGAATGTGTAGTAAGTTTCCACTGGTAATTGAATTTTTTTCCTTTGATTTCTTAAATTCAAGACGGGTTTTTAAAAACGGGGATACAACACAAGATCAGTGGATTAATAAGTCTGGCAATAAAGAAAGGGGATGCGAAGCCCATTTGCTTGGATGAAAAAAAAATTGGTCCATTTAGCTAAAGTCTACTGAGAATAAAATTGCATGGCAAGATCGGATGATCAGTGATTGATGCAATTGCATTATGATAAGATGAAATGCATTATACATGTACTTTTCCAATAATATACAGTCAGACATTCTAAAACGTTAAATTAACCCACTGTCACAGCTGCATATACATGGACCAGCTAGATAGAAACTTGTCATATACAGCAAGCACTTCGACTGTCATCGCTTTATTTGTGATTCATACTTTTTATCGATTTATTTTTCTCCCTCAAAAGATTCCGAGATTTTTCTGCCAATAATTATAAGGGATGAAAACAGTGAGGGAAATAAAAAAAAAACAGCCCTAGCCTCTGAGTCATTGCATGGATAAACCATCTAAGAAATCCCTTAAATCTGCAACAAAATATAAAAATCGTGCATGAATAATCTCCACGCCTGATGGTAGGGGCATCTTTTTCCCCTGATAGATTTATCAATCTCAAAAGAAGTTTTTGGCACCAGTGGCTTTGAGAATTTCATTCACGTTATCTCGGAAGTATTAGCTCTTGCAAACAGGGTTTAGGTAACGTCATGATAAATATGAGGGGGGTGCTGTAAAATTGACCTGGATTGTTTGTTGTTGTAAACAGAGATCGTGTCACCTGGGTATTCCTGTCACCCCGGCGAGAAGTGTATACCTGTGTATGTACATACCTGTGTACAGTCAGGTAAATATATATTAGCCTCAGAGGTGATTCCTCTACATCTTCAACGGTATGCCACAATGGCCGTTTTGTATTTTCAATAAAACAATGAACTCATTTGGAAGTGATGATACCTATAATTAACTGATTAAGCTACGTGGTTGCTGTTTTGAATTACAGGCCGTATTTTGGCGAGGGTAAGAATTAAAACGTGACAGAGGGCGAGGCTTGCCGAGGGGTGGTTGCAGGATCAATAATCATGTCAGTTGCATGTATGTTCATTTATGTACACAGGATTTCCCCACATATGAGTGCAGTAACTTGAATACTGTCTATTGTTCATTCAGAACAATCTTGTAGTCTTTTATGGGTTGTTGGGGTTTTTTTTGCAAAATAATAATGCCTGTCTGACTGCAATGTCTCCCCATCAATTTAAGGCGATAATGTTGGACATACTGTTTCCTGAAATGCCAACAATTATAAGCGTTGGTTTGTCCGTCACATCGGCCTGGTGATGGTCCCATACTCTAGAGCAGCACATTTTTCCCTCACTGACCAAACCTTAGGGTCATAAATCGTTGTGGTAAACAAATACCTGTCTTAGCAATTAAAAACATACGACAGTTAATAATCTCGACCTAGATGTGCCCGATCTGGAATCGCAGGTGATATTTTATTGCTACCCCCCCCCCCCCCCCCCCCCATTACCTTGAGGAGAAAGCTGAATGTCGCAAGTAAACCAGTGGACTCATTATTAAGGAATGAGGTTTTTCTTATTTTTTAAAATAAATTGCGTTTAGTGCCCCTCCCCCTCCCCCAAACACAAACACATTCCAAAACGAGTTTGCTTGGTACAGCAGGATACTTTCTTGTCCGTTTTGTCTCTCGCAAACCGTGTGATAGACACATATATATGTACATGTACCGGTATATCAATTATAACAAGGGTAAGATTTATAGAAGCTTATTGCAGACACATTTGCTCTACACGTACAGCTGTTCTCTTGTGTTTTATGTTTTTTTATGAGGGTTCGATCAATTTTAATTCTAATCAAATTGTCAATTAATATATATTTTCCTATGAAGGTCTTAATTGGGATTGTACATACAATATAAGATCAATATTGTTAAAAAATAGACATTTATTTGATCTTACAATAACTCTACCGTGTGCATGTACGTGGCTGATGTTCTTACGTATGTATATCAAATTTTGTCTATATTAAAAACAAGTCCTTTTTATAGGTTTACTGATTGGAGGGGGTGTTGCTATTTACCCTCACGGCTGGACCAGCATGGAAGTACAGCAAGCATGTGGCAATTTGTCAGGCTCCTATAAATTTGGTAAGTTATCCCTTCCCAAACATACCTCTCCCCAAAATATTAACTCCTTATTAATTTTTTTAAAGGACTATACATGATTTGAGCCTAAAACAGCCCCTTAAAATGAACATCATCGTTTTACTTTCATTCCTTGGTGTTGTTGTGGGTTTTTTGGGGGAGTTTTTGGGGTTTTTTTTGTTTTTTTTTTGGTTTTGTTGTTTTTTGGGGGTGGGGGAAGGGTGGGGGGGGGGGTGTTGTACTTTGGTATCATAACCATATGAATACGATGTTACCATGAAGAATATTTACAGAAGCAGTCGGTTCGAGGGGGGGGGGGGGTCTAGAGAGGACTCTTACTTTTTTTTAAATTTATTTATTATTTTTAAAAAATAAAAAAAAATTATAAACGAAGTAAATGATAAATTTTACTTTTCCCTAAAATAAGTCACTTTATTGACTTTATTCAGTATCTTTTTAATTCAAAATTTAAAAAAAGATAACTGTCTCTTCATGCATATCCTCATAAAAAAATCAAATCAATATCCACAAAATGATTGCATGGCTGAATTTTTTTAATTTGATAATTAATTTTGAGGTTGAATGGGCCAGGTGCTTTAATTATTTGACGACGACTGTTCAATTTGAATACTGATCTAATGATAAATACAACAATATCAACAACAAAAAAAACGTGCATTGCCATGATTTATAAATAAGTCTGTACATTAAGAATAAGTTTCAAATTCGTGCAGTAACTTAGAACTTAGAACATATAACTTAGACTTGAAAGAAAGTTCAGCACTTCTAGATCTCAAAATAAACCATTAATTGGTGTAATTTGCACAGCCACCATCCTCTTTTTGCAAGTTAATTTGATACAAGGCTAGCAGGGTTTAACCCAATTGACGATAATACGCCAGATTCATGGAGATAATCGCAGCTTCCGACACGCTTTCCGCCCGTCTGTGGCGGACCAGATAGCCCCCCACACCTCGTAACTCACGGTCTGCTGTTGCTGAAACCCAATCCCTCGTTGCGCCTGGCCCGACCTATTCTGGACCAATTATCGTCCTTTGATGAAAAGCCGTGTACAATTGGACAATCCTTTGAGAATTATTACAATCCTTGAGAAAAAAATATCAATAAATCCATCTAATCTAGTATATTTCATACGACACTCGAGGCAATATCTTTGAAAAATTGTGTTAATATTGAAAATACCTCTCCTATGATCGAAAATTGATTGCACTATCCTTGTATGAGGATGAACTAAGGCTTTTCCACCATGGATTAAATATTAATCATAATATTATTCTAAGCCGATTTATTAACACGTGTATTCATATAACGATTGGCACATTTCTATAAAAACGCGTACCTTTACAATCTAAGATTCCTTAAATAAATATAGTTCCTTTACCCCCGACCACCTGATTTAAAAAAGATAATATTTTGATGCTGTTGTAATGGAGCACAGAGCGCTTTAGAATTTTGCATAATGTGGTGATGAAATATTTACACGTGGGTTTTATTTCGTACCTACAGGTACCTGTACATTCTACTGGGCCTTCTACCTGACCGCCGGGGGAGCCGCCTTGACCCTGATCACCGCAATGTTCTCGTGCTGTGCCAGCACGCCCAAGAGGGACAGACCTTACGATGACGTGTAGCGGACCTGCGGATGTCGTCATCATGTCGCAATATTCTATACAAAGTCCAATGAAATTTAGAATTGTCTTGGAATCGTGCGTAGGGGAGATGATATTGTTCCAGTCCCCTCAGTGTTGAAAGTTTCGTGTCTGGACTCCGACATTGGCATGCAGAGGCCGTAGTGATACGCATGCAAAGTCATGTATTATTGAATGCACTTGATGTCTAGCTGAGACTGACGAACATGCATCCAAACCGCAATTGACCCGAGTGTAGATTTTCTGCATTTACATATGTTCAGATATATTTTATTTAAATGTATATTGAATTAGATATTATTATACACATGTCAGAGAGAGAGAGAGAGAGAGAGAGAGAGAGAGAGAGAGAGAGAGAGAGAGAGAGAGAGAGAGAGAGAGAGAGAGACGTTGAGTAACAGTGACAGTTCTGTGTAGCAAAGCTTTGTTTACATCATGTTAACTCCTGCACCTCTGACATCAACATGTTTCTGTGTTGTACAGTACATAGAATATTTGGCTGGATTCTGTTCCATTACCTACATGTACATTGTTGCACACATAGAGTTTTGATAAGTTCTTTTTTATTATTATTATTTATGTTGTATATTAAATTTGAACTGCACGTTGACTTTTTATCTTTCGTTGTGTTGATTCTTGTAAAGACTTCGTTGCACAACTGAGTGCTTTGGAAAGTTTGGTAATTGATTAAAAGATTGCGAAATAATTTCCTTCCAGAACGCCCAGGGAGCAATGTAAGATAAAATTAATGATTCTTAAATTCTTGTCTAGTTTACAATTTTTTGGTATATGATATGGAATGATCATAATTGACCCTTTGGGTCTCGATGGATTACATTTTTGTATTTGGGAGCTTTCGGAACAACCCTGAAAATGACGTGAGTCTCGTTATCATTCAATTGACTCAACCATGAGCTCGAAGTTTTAATACAAGAAATACCAGTTATCTTAGATAAAAGTTTGGTTCACCTAGCAGAAGATGAGAAGTATCGGAAAGGTTTTTCTGATAGAATATCCTTGGGCGAAGTGCAATCAACTTTGTTTGTCTTCAAGGGAGGGTAGGGAAAAATGAAAGGGTAGGTTGTATTCAAAATCCTCTTTTCAGAACAAGTTACTACTAATTGGGGGAGGGGAGGCAACTTTACCCGAAAACTCTTTTTTATGAATTTGGAGGCTATTATGATTAATTTTCGAACATAGCATGGAAGTCCAGAATTAATTCAATTTATTTCACTCAAACCGTCAACGTGACGGTACATGAGGTACATATGTATGAATATTTACAAATGTAGATATAATGTCAGAGATACAGTGTAAATTATATAATCAATGGGGAAAATGTACAAATGTTCAAGGGGGACAGATTTAAAAATTTCATGTTTAAATAAAGTGTTTTGAGTTTTTAAAGTTTCAAAGTATAGTCATTAATTTACAAGTTGGTGTTTGGTCTTTCACAAAATCAAGGTTCTAAAATGTTTTGTATAAAACATGATGAAGCATTACATTCTGACACAAAATCCATTTCATCGGCCATTTGGTGATATCATGAATTACATAAAAGCTCAAATGAAAATTTTTGATTTAAGGCCAAAAAAAATTAATGATTTGTTTCTCAGGCACCGCCGCATCAGTAAAATTATCGCCGCATCAAACATTTTTATCGTTATTTTTCCGGATTTTTCATATCTTATCATTATCGGTTTTCTCTATTATGAAATCAATGTAGAATAAATGCTTGTCTCTGTCAGTGAAAACGTTATTTTATCTGACACATCTACCCAGTGACAAACCTAGGGGACTTCTTGGGCTAAATACAAGTTTATGTAAATATAAGTACTCGCTTTGTGGTCGGTAACTTCGCCAGAATTTCCTCAGAAAGTGAGGTTGAAGTTGCCCTGTATTCTGATTTCACGATCGTGAAAGTTAACCCCAATGCAATAAAATGATAATTATCTAATTTAAAAGACATTTTCATAGCCTAAGTTAACCCCTATTGTGATTAATAACTAGCGACTGTCTTATCTTTAGAGGTTATAAATAAGGTTGATGCAACCACTTATAGGCCCATACTGTGCACTGAAAATTAAAACCGATGTTTATAACATTAGGTGCTGATATTATAATTAGTTGGTAACTTGTAATTTGTTAATAACTTTGCCAAGTTAATGTTAAAATAATCATAAAACCGTTTGTCTACAGTTATCTCTAAAGTTCTTAAACAGATCCAACTATATGACGGTTGTAATTGGGTCAAAGGGTTGGACTAATACCTCCAAAATACACTGAAACACATAGACTGGTTTTATTTGTCATTTAGCCAACACAATTACGAAACATTTCATCTACAAAATGTATGAATACACCTAATAAATTAAATTTAAAAAATTGGATAAGATTTTATTTTTTTTAGGAATTATTTTTATATTTATTGACTTGCTTCTAATCCAATTTAAATTAAGGTTGAATCTGTGTATACAAATATTATCTTTAGCATTATGCCATTGTCAAAGAATGGAAGTCCACCTAATTTCTCAAACTTCTCCCTATCTTTCTGTGAGGGAAAATTTCAGAAGTGAAGTCTCCATAAACTAAATTTGCCCTA
This sequence comes from Magallana gigas, assembly GCF_963853765.1. Taxonomy (NCBI): domain Eukaryota; kingdom Metazoa; phylum Mollusca; class Bivalvia; order Ostreida; family Ostreidae; genus Magallana; species Magallana gigas. The sequence continues at coordinate 31,668,019 of NC_088860.1, forward strand.
TGTTGGTCCCTGTTAACACTACCACTGAAATTTCTGTTATCTTCAGAAATTGAAGCCTCTGTGATATTGCCTAGTAGCAGGAATAAAGGACAATTCTATTGTTTGAAAAAATTTTCATGACTTATTTACTTTTCCTTGATTTCTGACAATTTTTATATGGCAAATTCAGCTAGTGAAATACCATTAGAAGTCCCCTATTTCAGTTCAGACTTGTGTTATTACTGTGGAGGGGATAGATGGGCTGCAAAATGAAGCAGGGGCATACACCATTTGTCATTGTTTGCCATTGTTTGTTCATCTGCAAAAACCTAACCTTTGAAAAGGAAACAGAGACAGTTTAAACCAAAAAGAACAAATTAAAAGAAATATTTAAACTTAGCCAATGTATCAGCATGATGAATAAATCATAAAATATGGGTTACCGTCACTGTAAAAAAAAAAAAAAAAAAAAAAAAAAAACCTGCCTGCCTCATCAAAATTTCAAAATTTTGGCCCGAGAAACTATTGATTAATTTTTTTTGGCCTAAGTTTTTAGGTTTTTATTTTTCAAATCATGACCAGCAGAAGTCAGGAAGAGATACGATTGGGGGGGGGGGGGGGCAGAAAGCAAAGACATCTTCCGCAAAGTTTTTTAAGGCTAATATATATTTTATGTCGGTGGATGTTTCAAAATTGTTAGTTCTAAGGGGTTCATATTTTATACAGAAATCACAGGCATGGAAATTTTTATACTGTTCTCTTGATAAATGAAAGGTATTCCTTGCACTGAAAGTGATAGCTATGTGGATTAGTGTGAATATGTATGAAAAAGAATAGATAAATAATTTAATGTCTTATGAAATCGATGAGCTTGTAGAAACTTTTCGTAATGCGTTTTACCGGGTGATCAATACGACCCATTGGGCATTTGTTTCTTCAGAATGCGTTTTTGTTGCTATATCGGTTCTGTTAAAAAGCATGATAAAGGTGCAGAGAAAATTTCATCATGCTATTTAGTTATATACTCACATGTAGTTTTTAGATTATCTCACTTAAAATTGAACAACTTTAAAACTCACCCCGTGAAAGTTTCTTCATGCGGAAGGAAAGAAAGATAACTCGTATATATACTATGATGCCCATCTTAATATTTTTTAAAAACTATTGTCTATATTTCAATAATATCACTCGAAGTTAAAAGAATTTTACTCAGATATTAGAATGATCAATGATAATTACATGTATCTGTTTTAGAATATTCAACACGTGACGGTAAATAAGCACAGCTGAGATTTTCCTATCAGTAAAAAAATTTCAAACGATTTATACAAGATTTCTTTAAGAACTCCAAAAATTAGGTTCAATTTAATCATCTATATTTTTATTTCAAAAGGGATGATTTGAGAGAGAGAGAGAGAGAGAGAGAGAGAGAGAGAGAGAGAGAGAGAGAGAGAGAGAGAGAGAGACTAATTACAAGTTTTCCAAAAAGGTGTAGAGTCAGGAAATAAAAAACCATTAAAATTTAGATTGGTATACACATGCAGACAAATATGTCATAATTTTAAAGTTTCTGATTCATTTTGAATGGAACATATAACGATTTATTCATAGAAATATGTAAGACATGGTACGACATTTTGTTTCGAGATACAAGTACATGTAATCCCATGTAATGCATATAAAAATAACAAGGAAGGCTACTTCCAAAAGTGTCTTCTTGAAATCACAGAGTGATTTTCATATTCAACAGAATGTGTTTATATCTCGACAACCATCTAAGTCCTAGTGGACTTCCAGTAATAGTACATTTACCGCTGGTTTAAAAAAAAATAAAATAAAAAGAGACACCGTAGCATTGATACAAACTTCTTTTTTCATTTCAACACACCTAACCCTCTATTGTGTTTTAACAAAATCTACTGCACAAAAATATTTTTCAAAAGAAATATTTCTATCATTTGTAACGAAACTGGACAGTTCAGACAAAGGACATATATTGACATGTAATATTAAATGAAATACTAATGCTGTTCACAAGCAGGTATTAATTCTTGTAGGGTTTTTTTTTTTTTGGGGGGGGGGGGGGGGGGGGGGTTCTTGGTTGTTGTTTTTTTTTAACATTTGAAATGTATTGCAGGCAAAATAATGACACAGTTTCACTTTGGAATTAGAAAGCAACTCATAAAACATTTGTGACATAATGTATAATGTTTGAAAATGCTAAATAGGATGCAAATGAGATTAAGAATCGAAGTAATATTTACAGCTTATATAAAATACTTTTGAATAACATGTGCGTCATCGAAATGCAAAAAAAAAAAAAAATGTACGTTCACACGGCATAAAAGAAGTGGAGCCTTCTTTTCTTATCTTTTATTATCGAAGAATTGTTTTATAGAAGTTGTCTCGCTTTGAACGATCAAAGCGTTGCCGATTGAATAGGTCGCTAATCAGAGCAAGGGATGGCAAATTATCGCCTCCTTTTCCCAAAGATATGCAAATCCATTCCTTTCTTTGTTGAAGTTTGGTAACTTGTATATTGTATGGAACAACTGTAAAAAACAATCAGTTATTGTCACAGCATGGAGTCTTCTTGTGATTCCCGACAAATTTCACATGTGAAACTCAATGTGTTGGGCTACTATAAATAAATCAATAAATATGTTAAGATATGCTGTTTATCACAGAATAACAGCTGTAAATTAACATATTCAATTAGTACCCGTTTATCACACGAATCCATTCTGATGGCAATAAAACAAAATAACAAAATATGAATCGAAGAATTCTAATATGGCGATAATCAGTGCAACAATTTGTACAAGGTGTGAATGTTCAAAAGCCTTTTTTTTTTAATTTCATCTGTTATATATATATATATTCCTTTTTAAAATTTTGACGTTTTTATAAATCATCTTTTTACAATTGACTGGCAAGTCTGGGATCTTTTGGAAAGTATATTGGTGTTAATTCATTATTCTATTTTTTTTTATAAAACACCTTTTTTATACATTAACAAATTAAACCATGTCCATTTTTTAAGCTTTATACACAATTAATTTTGCAATTTATTTACAGTTCAAACTTTTTTTTATTTCCTAAATTTATTTTTCATTTTCAAATTTTGGATATTTCTACTGGAATTTCCATGTATTTGTGTATGTACATGTTTATCTACATGAGATTCCGAATCCCGCGCCCTTGACAGTCACTTCCTGTGTGTTGGGCCCGTTATTTGGGACGGTCTACTGTGTACTGGGGATTAGGTGGGTGTGACACGTGTGTGTATATATCTGTAGGTGTACCGTTTCCTGTGTACTGGCTACCGGGGAATAAACAAACAGCGACCTAACGGTCTACCCATAAACAAACACCACTCCGAACCCCTATCCCACCCCAGACAAATTTATTGCAAAGTTTATATCTTTATTTAACCGCACTCCTGTTTTTTCTGCAGTTTCCCATCCTTATAAAAATGCCTTTCCCATCATAATGAAAAAAAAGTTTATATTTTATGTTTGATATTTATAAATCGACTGCAACTATATTAATTCTAAAGTCGAATTTTTACAGGGTTTTTTTATCTTCTTTTTTTTAAATTCATATAACAATTAACAACTATCCGCGTTAATGCAATATCATTTTTAACATTTATGAAACTCTGTTTGTTTTTTAAAAACCTTGCTATATGTTAAAATCATCTACTAGTAATAAATATATCAAACAATAATTATTGCAATTTATTTTTCTTTTCCGATTTTCTAAAAATCCTATATAATGAGAATTTTCCCCATATCTATTACATTTATTACTATTTTGTTAAAACTTTCATCATTTTATAGAATATATTACTTTATATATAACTAAGGTTACACTATTCAGATATATAAAAGAAGTGTGATCTGACGTTACTTGTTCATTATACATGTAAAGGGTTGTCTCTTTGATAACAAAATTAAATCATGAACATCTCAGTACATTAACTATCGAAATTACAGATATTTTCAGCATAAATGTAGAACCGATCATTACGATATACTATTAAATTAACTATTAAAATATATACAAAGTAATATTTATTCTTGAAGAAAAAAAAAGAGTATATTATATGAATACTTATTAAGCTTACATGTAGTTATCAATAACTAGAAATTATGCCAATAGATAAAATACAAGTACGAATTAAAAAAAAACCAAATCTTATTTCATTCTATGATAACGTTAAGATCGTCAATTTTGCCTTTACATTTTTCAATACTTTATCTATCGATTTAATAAATTGAATGTAAAAAAAAAAAAAAAAAAATATTGACAGTTGTTCAAATTTCAATACCCGTTTAAATTTATTACAAATTTCATTTCACAACATCAGTTGTCAAAACATGAACTGATATCGATCACAAAATTCTAATTATCAGTTCACAATTAAACATGTCGATGATTAAGTGATTAATTAATCAGCTTGTTGGTAAAACCGGTGTTCTAGCGTTCAACACTGTCAAGTGTCTATAGCCGTGATCAAGTATTAACCCAAGCCAATCACTGATTGATTATCGATCAATTTATTCATATAACGGCACATTTTGGGGGGAATATTTAAATTTATAATATATATATATATATTTTTCGCAAATTAATTTCTGTGTTCTAATATTTGTATTTTCCCTCCCCCCTTTTTTACAATATATTTTGGAGACACGTGCTTCCGCTGTATATTTCATTGACCACTCGCTTGCTGGCATTTTTATGGCGGGAAATATATTGCTACCGAATGGCGCGCTATCCAATTATACAAGCTTCTGTACACACGTTGTATATATACAGAATACATGTACTATAGCTATTGATGACATGTCAACAGATTCCTACAGTTTTCTGATAATTTGTATGATAATACAATTAAGTGTATATACTGAATATATATATAATATGATGGCATAGCAACATAATTTAGAAAATTAATGTTAAACTTATGATGTTTTATATGACGGTTGAGAATCAAAAAGAAAATTCCGATATTTTTATATTTCACCCATTTTGACATCAGTTATGGGTCTGTTCAATTTGAAGTATGGGTGTGGATAAAATGGAAATTAGAATTTTAGTCTTAATCTCAACTTCATAGATTTTTTTGTTATACAACGGGGCAAAGGCTAATGTGTAAATGTCTACTTGTGATTAAAACAGTCAAATATATCAAAAGTCTGTTTAAATATGACCTCTGGCTGGCGTCAAAAAATTTCAGAATGAAAAAAATATGATTAAGAAAATTTCTAGAACGTATATTAGCAAATAATTTAATTTAATTTTCAAAGCCACCCCTGTGGTGTTATCGACATACTAATAAATCATCCCCCCAAATGATTGCAGAAAAATGTCCATAAAGTCATTAAATATTTATTGAAATCTGCATGCCGGGATAGTAAAAGTCGAACAGTTAATTTTTTGCTTTTGCCTCTCGATGAATCGCGTGTCACTCAAATCCACAGGGCTACAATCTCTTCCCTTTTTTCGATCAAAATTATATATTCTTTAACAAAATAAAATGAGACACTATACACTGATTATCAGTTTTCGTGAAAAAGAGAGTGAACGCAGGGAAAAGCAATTTAACCGTGGTCATTCCGGCCCCTTCAAAAAAAGAGAAAACTTTTTATTTATATTAATATCATCTTGACAGATTGTCACAAGACGGATTGATATTTTTCTCATTTTTGCGAGTGATTAAATTTTTTTTGTTAAGTCGCCTTGTGTCAGAAATGATGAGCCATTCAGAAAAGATGACGGGTGATCGGCCGTCGGTCAGCCCCTAATCTATCGGTTTACACTTTCGTTTAAACAAGTGGTACAGTTGTAAGAAGATTAGAGATAGGGGGAGAAAGTTTTAATCTTAAACGCCGTTAAGAAAAGATAGACATATTGACTAAAGCTGTATAAATCTGATAATACGCAAATATTGACATTCCAAAGAGAAGAAAATTAACAAAGTATGTGCCATTATGAAAGTGTTTCGCACCAGTGTCATTGATTTGCTTATCAAATCAATCTCATTAGTAGTTGAATAATATTATTGCTAGATAAGAAATATCGGATAACGCTTTATTTGCTCGCTGGGTGGCGCTGTTCCTGACACTTATTAGGTGTACTGTCTTACTGTCAAACTAGAATCCGCTCTTAGTCCGGAACAACATGTGTGCTGCCGTTACGAATGTTTTCAAGAAAAATTCGATTCTGTTAATAAAAAAAACAAAACAAACAAGAAAAGGAAAAATTGATGTCAAAATTCAAATGAGATGCAACCTGAATTCTTAAAGACTTTGCATTTTGACTTTCAGTATAAATGGACCATGCTTCTACACAGAATATATATGTTATATGGTATACCACTTAGCCACATGGCTAATTTTGGTAAATGAATACATAATAAAGTAAAAGACCATATGCAACACATAGTTTACATTAATACAGTGCATGTTTAATATATTCTTCTCTTGCTTGCGGGACAACGTATTTTCTTTTTTACGTTATTTCTATAAATATTCTTTATATAGGCGACGGATTTCCAAAATGAGGCTTATAATCCATATTGTTTCAAATATACGGCAGCAAAACGTGTAAAAATATTCTGCAGGCAAAATACTTCGACACAAAGTATTAAAAAGTATATTATAAATTTCAATCAAGTTTATTTCTATCACATACACAAATTTAAAAAGAGAAATTAAACACAGGGTTTCATTGCAATTGCTTTTACATATTTTTTTTTTACATTATCATTTGTTTATACATAATCATCTAGTCATCGATTTATTCATCTACCAATTTTACATACATATGGGTTTTTTAAAAATCAAATATTATCTAGTCCTTCCTTAATTAATCTAGATACATGTTTTCGAATTATAAGGTATGAGAATACACATACCTTTATAAGATCACGATATAGTAAAATTGAAAATCAGAAAACATTATATATTTACAAACAACTAAAAATGCATCTTGCAATGTTTCAAAATTATAATAATATATTCTTAAAATGTTACATTCAAATTTTTATTAATTTCAAAGAATATCTAGGTAGAAAAATATTTTTCAACATAACAATTAACAGGAGAAAAACCCCATATTATAGTGTATATATTTTAACACTGATTTAAAATTAAATCAACAAACAATTATTTTCATTTAACTGGCATAAATATGTTCAATGATATTAATATTTAAAGTGTCAACGATTTGAACTTTTCTTAGCTTGGATTAAATGTTTATTCATAATCTGAACGTGTCACGCTAAGCCCCGCCTACTTAAGTCCCTATCGATTAACGAGTAGCATCGACCAATCAGGCAGCCGGAATATCAATTACCCACTCCCCGCATCCAATCAGAATATTTGCATAAAGATTATGTATACAAGTCGCTGATATATCTTGCTGAGATATAAATGACTCTGAATATTTTGATATCCAACAGTGATCTTCTCCATACTTCTAAAAGCGAACCGAGACCTTGAAAAAAATCTTTGTTTTGAAAACTCCGATCGACTGGGGAGTTTTTGACAGGATAATACAAGGAGAACTTGCAGCGTGCCTTTTGCTTCTCAGCAACCCTAGCCCTGCCACTCAGCAGACTAGGAGATTTACGAACAGCAGATTTTCCCCCCAGATCCCGCTGTCATCAGGGGGATCCCGGAATTCTCTGAGAGAGAAAAAAACCGTTGGACATTATTACCTCCTAGTGTTGTGAAGTTCATCATTCAGCAGGATGATAAACCCGTTCATGGAGAGTAGCTCGCACCTGGGGGCCGGGACTTTGAAACTGAGCCCCACAAACCACATGAACGATACCGGATCATACCTTCATGGACACTCTAACCAATACAGCGTTTCCTCCAATGGATACGGAGTGCCTCACTCGCATCACGTCAATGGCTACGCCACCCGGGATCTTCTTCTCCGCCGGGCCGACCACATCACCATTCCCGGACACGAGACCAACGGAAACTCGGGGATGTTCGGAACACCCTCTGCATCCTTCCACTCACATCCTTCAGAAAGCAGCCATATGCTATTGCCCGGACTCCAGGAGTCCTCTCCGTTTTCCTCCGGACATCACGTGTCCAACAGATTCGGATTCCCGTCCGATGTTTACTCCCGTATGGAGCAATACAATCACATGGTACCCCAGAGAGCGGACCACTATACTCAACCCCAGTCGTTCAACGTCTCTCCAGTAGGGGGACTTAACTCCATGAACATTGGGTCCCACGGGCCCGGAGCTTTCCTGCGGTACATGCGACAGCCCATCAAGCAAGAGCACACGTGCTTGTGGGTAGACAAAGACCAACACGAACCTAAGAAACCGTGCAATAAAATTTTCTCCACGATGCATGAAATCGTGAACCATCTGACTGTGGACCATGTTGGGGGGCCAGAACAAGCTGACCACACCTGTCTCTGGCAGGACTGTGCCAGGCATGGCCGACCATTCAAGGCCAAGTATAAATTGGTCAACCATATTCGAGTACATACGGGGGAGAAACCCTTCCCCTGTCCGTTTCCTGGATGTGGGAAAGTTTTCGCAAGAAGCGAAAATCTCAAAATCCACAAAAGAACCCATACAGGTATGTTACTTATTCATTTCTATTCATTATCTAATAATATTAATATCTTTAACATATGCTCTAAATTTAAATTCATAAGACAAAATCACAAAATTTTAGAATTGAAAATTTTGTGCATTATTTTATGAATTTATATTTTTAAAATTCAATTTGCAACCCAAAGAATCATAAATTTATAATAGAAAAATTTGTGAATTCAGTTACAAATTGAATACTTGGTTGTTGATATTCAAATGTTCTCCTTGATAACAAATATAACAATTCTTTTCACAATAATATTATGTTCTTAGTACTTCTTACGTTTTAATGTATTCTAAGTTCACCCCTACTGACGGTATTGGAAAACCAGCAAATGATTCTCAATTATCGTTAACCACAATAACAGAAATATTAACGCAAATATTAACTACCTTTCTATTGGTATTCCCGTTGATAATGTATTTATTATTTGTTCAAAGTGTTATTAAAAAGCAAGAAATATATGGCGTTCGAAGACAAAACCATGATAAGTGTTGAGAACTACTTATCTCATTATATTGTGTAATGAATTTTTTTAAAATAAAATTTTATCAATAACGTTTGTAATTTTTAATTTAATATTTCAGGAGAGAAGCCCTTCCCCTGTGAGTTTCCCGGTTGTGACCGGCGATTCGCCAACAGTTCCGACCGCAAGAAGCACAGCCATGTCCACACCAGCGACAAGCCATACCTCTGCAAGTTCCGGGGCTGCGACAAGAGCTACACTCACCCCAGCTCCCTCCGGAAGCACATGAAAGCCCATGGAAGCATGTCTCCACTTCCGGATGGTTACGAGTCCGACGACCAAAGCATCGGATCAGAAAGTATCCCGAGCCCGACCATAGAAAAACCTCGCTCCCTAATCACGCCACCTAGTGCCAGTTCAGACCATTCATCACAACCGGAAGTCATTCCGGACGCCCGTTCTTGCTTCACCACCGAGCCCGATCTTGTCCACAAGCACTCACCCAATGCTAGTCCGACTTTGCCCATCCACCCAACAGCAACATTGCCGACGTCTCACCAACTGAACGAGTGGGTGATCTGTCAAAACAATGGACTCCAAACTAGTGAACATATGCCCTTGACCTCTTTCGGTAATCATTTGAACTCCATGCATCATCAAACTCTGATGCAATTTTCTTAAAAATGGAGGATAAAAAATTACTGGGATTTGTGCTCTATATGACGATAGTTCTTCTCTTTGTATACCATGTGCATAATATTATTATACTGTTATTCATTTCATGTGTAATTAATCATATGTGTTGACTTTTATATTAACCCTTGTTGAATTTTATTAATTTTAACAATTAAACTTGAAATAATAAGTTGTGTTTTTTTTTAGTTTTTGAAGAACAGGCATGACAGGGAAAAGGTCGATTAAAAAACTGCCGTTATTTTACGTACAATTAATACAATTTATTTATTTGTGTTAACAAATGGAAATTGCAATATTTGTAGAATTTGAGACCAATCCAAATTTATCATAATATTACAATAACATGATTAATTCATTAACAAAATGATGCAGCAATTTCTGATTTTAAGTTTTTAAACAGTATATCACGCTTTTATTAATAGATGGAGCATCAATGGGTGAAATTATCACACCTACAAAGGACTTGTCTCATAACCAAAACTAAACAGAAAAAAAATACGACGTCATGGAAACTTAAATTTTTTTGGAAATGAGCAGCCCAATAGTCAACTAACTTGAACATATCTTATAGAGAATCCATAGGTTTTGCGGGGGGAAATGTTATCGAAGATAATGGTATTCATTTTTATCTCTATAAAAACAAGTATATAGACTCAACAAAAGACAAAATGGTATGCTGTAAAATATAAACTAGTATGGGAACAAGCCTATAGTGGAAAGTCTTCATTTTGCTGTAGCTATATAGAGCACCTAATGCTACTAATGTCACAGCCGTATAGACAGCGGAATGTAACATTTTACCGTGTCAATGAATTCTGGTAATATAATACAAACATCAGAGTACTAGTATTCAACAAGAGCTTTAATTTCAAACGGAATAAATTACATTTCATG